>NC_142805.1:67417777-67713172 GCF_049724085.1 Artemia sp. Qi Xiang Cuo
GATTACAGTAAAGAACGATCTCTCTCCCTTAATAACTGATATATGGTGGTTCCAGGTGTAGTTAAATAAATGACGAATATAGCTCATCATAAATGGTGTTTATCAATTACCCGGGATGTAGCGGTAGCTAGCAACCTAGTTTGGGTAGCAGTTTACATTAAAAGACGATCACTGAAATAACAAACCATTCCATACATTGGACTTAGCTACTTGATTGTTTGAGTTTCGTCTCTTACTATTTAAAAGAAGAAAAAGCCGTAGGCTTTTTCCTGTTTGTATTTATAGTTATAAAACGAACTCAGGTCCAAAGAAACTGAACCCTGTGGCTCATTCATATTATCTTCATTATTTTAGCTAGAATGTAAATAAGCAAGTTTCTTTTTTAAATTTTAAATTGAAATCCGGGTTGCAGCGGTAGCTAGCAACCTAGTAAGAGACGATCACCTCCAATGTGTTGAAATATAAAACCCCCTAACTCCTAAAAAAAGAGTCAGATCAAAACAAAAAGTACACCATTAGAACCGCCTTGTCCGAATTCTCTATAAAGGAAACTTACCGCCCTTTGGCATGAATAACAAAGAAAATATATTGGCTTGAAAATCAAGAAAATTGACTTTTACCACGTTATTCTACACAAACCGGATGTTTTTTTCTTTCCGCTTTTTTTTCCTGCTCAGCTAGCTGGGCACTGGAAAATCATAGAGAGCTGTATAATAGCTCATTTTAAAGGCACTTGCAACATCTAGTGCCTTTTGTAATTAAAAATAAAATACTTTTTAAAGTAGAATCAATTTTGTCAAAAAAATTGCATTTTTGATGTATTATAATAAAGATCGAACTCTTCCCTATACTAACTTGCATAGGCAACTTCACTACAGTGAAGATTACAGTATTTATATTATACATCATTATAAATTATAAAATTACCCAATATAGTAAGAGACGATCACGTCCAATGTTAAGAAATATAAAAACCCCTAACGCCTAAAAAAAAAAGTCAGATCAAAACAAAAAGTACACCATCAGAACCACCTTGTCTGAAACCCCTGTTTAGTAAACTTCTCTGTCATTTGGCTTGAACAGCAAGGGAAATATATTGGCTTGCAAATCAAGAAAATTGACTTTAACCACGTTATTCTCCACAAACGGCATATTTTTTTCTTTCTCTTTTTTTCTTTCTTTTCCACAGATAGCTTGGCACTGGATTATCGTAGAGAGCTGTTCAATAGCTCATTTTAAAGGAAATTAGTTGGGTTACAAATCTTTAGTAACTAAAATAAATTATTTCTAAAGAGAATAAATTTTTCAACCAAAAACTGCATTTTTGATTTCTTTTCATGCTGCAGTCTTTTCAAAGATGTTTGATTTTTGTACATAAATCATAATCGTATATACCAGCGGTAAGATTTGAACCCACGCCTCCGAAGAGACTGGAGGCTAACACCAGTGCCTTGGACCACTCGGCCAGGCTCCCTCTGATAAATATATATGTGAATCCGGGTTGCAGTAGTAGCTAGAAACATAATAAGAGACGATCAGTCCAATACTAAGAAATATAAAAACCCAGAACTCCTAAAAATAGAGTCTAATTCTGCCTAAACGGCATATTTATTCTGCCTAAACGGCATATTTTTTTTCCATTAAAAGACGATCATTAGGATTTTTCCGGGTTGCAGCGGTAGCTAGTAACCTAGTAAGAGACGATCACGTCCAATGTTAAGAAATATAAAAACCCATAGTTCCTAAAAAAAGGAGTCAGATCAAATTCAAAAAGTACACCATTAGAACCGCCTTGTCCGATACCCCAGCATAGTAAACTTTCTGTCCGTTGGCTTGAACAGCAAGGGAAATATATTGGCTTGAAAATCAAGAAAAGTGGCAGCTACTACAACACTCTGCCTAAACAGGATATTTTTTTTTTGTATCCAGAGATAGCTTGGCACTGGAACATCGTAGAGAGTTGTTCAATGGCTCATTTTAAAGGAAATTAATTGGGTTAAAAATTTATAGTAACTAAAATAAATTATTTCTGAAAGAGAATAAATTTTTCCACCAAAAACTGCATTTTTGAGGTCTTTTCACACTGCAGTCTTTCAAACATAATCGTATACAAGCGGTAAGATTTGAACCCACGCCTCCAAAGAGACTGGTGACTAACACCAGTGCCTTGGACCACTCGGCCAGGCTGCCTCTCATAAATAATATATATGTAATACATATGTAATATATGTAATAATAATATATATACCAAATACAAGAATTGGCAGCTTTTGTAATAAAGAACGACCTCTTTCCTGTAGTAAACTTTATAGGTCACTTAACTATAGTATAGGCTAGTAGAGTTATTATATTTAAGGTCAATATATTAAAATTTTCCACTAAAAGACGGTCATTGGAATAAAAACCCAATACATACATTTGATTTAGTTAGCTAATAGATTGTTTGAGGCTAATCTCTTGCCATTTCAAAGATCCGGGTTGCAGCGGTAGCTAGCAACCTAGTAAGAGACGATCACGTCCAATGTTAAGAAATATAAAAACCCATAGTTCCTAACGAAGGAGTCAGATCAAAACAAAAAGTACACCATTAGAACCGCCTTGTCCGAAACCCCTGTATAGGAAACTTTCTGTCCCTTGGCTTTACAGTAAAGAACGACCTCTTGTCTAGGCTAAATTTTATAGGCCACTTAACTATAGAATAGGCTAGTACAGTTATATTTAAAGTCAATATATTAATAATTATAATAAAGATTACATAAAGTATCGATATGGTTCATTATAAATTATTTACTGGGAATCAAACCAGGACCTGCTACAAAAAAAGCGACCTATCCTACCCGCTAGACCATATGGGCTATAAAACAGTATGATTTAAGAACCATAAGCATATTATTGTTTTATCGTACCAATTATAATAAGGCCAAAACAAAATCGTTGACTTGCAACCTTACTTTTGACACATCAGTTATCCGGGTTTCAGCGGTAGCTAGCAACCTAGTAAGAGACGATCACCTCCAATGTAAAGAAATATAAAACCCTTAACTCCTAAAAAAAGAGTCAGATCAAAACAAAAAGTATACCATTAGAACCACCTTGTCCGAAACCCCTATTAAGGAAACTTACCGCCCTTTGGCTTGAATAACAAAGAAAATATATTGGCTTGAAAATCAAGCAAATTGACTTTTACCACGTTATTCTCCACAAACGGGATATTTTTTTCTTTCCGCTTAATTTTTCTTCTCAGCCAGCTGGGCACTGGAAAATCATAGAGAGCTGTATAATAGCTCATTTTAAAGAAAATTGCAACATCTAGTGCCTTTTGTAATTAAAAATAAAATACTTTTTAAAATAGAATCAATTTTGTCAAAAAATTGCATTTTTGATGTATTTTCATGCTGCAGTCTTTTCAAAGATATTTCGATTTTGAAGCAATCAAACAGTTCATGGTAATGAGCTCTATAGTAATAATAGCTACTTGTCTCAATAGTAACCGAAATATAATAAAGAACGAACTCTCACTAATACTAACTCAAATCTTTAATACATTCCGGTTTTTAATGGTAGTTACATTAAAAGACAATCTTTGGAATAATAAACCATTGCATACATTGGACTTAGTTAGCTGCCTGATTCTTTGAGAGTTTGTTTGTTTACAGTAAAGAACGAACTTCCAGACCATATTAACAAAAATAAGATTATATTTAATTTTTAATGTTAAAAAACGAGCTGCTTCCTATAGTAAATGATCAATTTTTTATTTAATCCGGGTTGCTGCGGTAGCTAGCAGCCTAGTAAGAGACGATCACGTCCAATGATAAGAAATATAAAAACCCATAGCTCCTAAGAAAGGAGTCAGATCTAAACAAAAAGTACACCACTAGAACCGCCTTATCCGAAACCCCTGTATAGTAAACTTTCTGTCCCTTGGGTTGAACACCAAGGTAAATATATTGGCTTGAAAATCAAGAAATCCGGGTTGCAGTGGTTTCTAGCAACCTAGTAAGAGACGATCACGTCCAATGTTAAGAAATATAAAAACCCATAGTTCCTAACAGAGGAGTCAGATCAAAACAAAAAGTACACCATTAGAACGGCCTTGTCCGAAACCCCTGTATAGTAAGCTTTCTGTCCCTTGGCTTGAACAGCAAGGGAAATATATTGGCCAGAAAATCAATAAAAGTGGCAGCTACTACAACATTCTGCCTAAACGGGATATGTTTTTCTTTTTTTTCTTTTTTTCTTTTCCACAGATAGTTTGGCACTGGAACATCGTAGAGGGTTGTTCAATAGCTCCTTTTAAAGGAAATTAATTGGGTTAAAAATCTTTGGTAACTAAAATAGATTATTTCTAAAAGAGAATAAATTTTTCCACCAATCCAGATTGCAGCGGTAGCTAGCAACCTAGTAAGAGACGATCACCTCCAATGTAAAGAAATATAAAACCCCCCAACTCCTAAAAAAAGAGTCAGATCAAAACAAAAAGTACACCACTAGAACCGCCTTGTCCAAAACCTCTGTAAATTGAACTTACCGCCCTTTGGCTTGAATAACAAAGAAAATATATTGGCTTGAAAATCAAGCAAATTGACTTTTACCACGTTATTCTCCACAAACGGGATATTTTTTTCTTTCCGCTTAATTTTTCTTCTCAGCCAGCTGGGCACTGGAAAATCATAGAGAGCTGTATAATAGCTCATTTTAAAGAAAATTGCAACATCTAGTGCCTTTTGTAATTAAAAATAAAATACTTTTTAAAATAGAATCAATTTTGTCAAAAAATTGCATTTTTGATGTATTTTCATGCTGCAGTCTTTTCAAAGATATTTGAATTTTTTATAATAAAGAACGACCTCTTGCCTATACTAAATTTTATACGCCACATAATCATAGTATAGTTACATTAAAAGACGATTATTGGAATAACAAACAATTGCATACATTGGAATTAGTTAGCTACTTGATTGTTTGAGGTTCGTTTATTAAAGAACGAACTCTTGCCTTTACTAATAAATAAAGGATCGAAATAGTTCATAATAAAAATTATAATAAAAAAAAAATATTTTTTAGCTCATTATAAAAATAGATTATCCTCGAATTTTAATAAAGATCGAACTCTTCCCTATACTAACTTGCATAGGCAACTTCACTGTAGTTAAGATTACAGTATTTATATTATACATCATTATAAATTATAAAAGGTTCAAATGTTCGAAGATTATAGAGTTAAACATTTTCCCACACCGGGAATCGAACCCGAGCCTGTTAAGTGAAAGTTAACTATCCTAGCCACTAGAAATCGAACCCGAGCCTGTTAAGTGAAAGTTAACTATCCTAGCCACTAGACCATATGGGACCATAAAGAAGTATGATTTAAGAGCCATATGCATATTATTATTTCACCATACCAATTATAATAAGTCCAAAACAAAATCTTCGACTTGCAACCTTACTTTTGACACATTAGTTAAATCTTCATCAGACTTAAAAAATGTTTTGCTAGTTTTACATGAAAGAATGAACCTTAGCCCATAGTAGCAGAAATAAGAATATCTAGGTTGCAGCGGTAGCTAGCAACCTATTACATAATCTGGGTTTAAGTGGAAGCTAGCAACCTAGTAAGAAACACCAAATTAAAAGATGATCATTAGAAGAACAAATAATTGCTTCGAATATTTTACCGATTATCTACTAATAACCATATATGACGTAATAAGTGACATGACGTAATATCTAAAACCTATTGTGTACTAATAACCATATATGACTTAATGAGCGACATGACGTAAAAATTGAAAATTGATAAAAATTGATTTTTCTTTTATTTTCGTTTTTAGTTCAGAATCGCTAAAGTTATAAACTGCAAAAATATTTATGGTGTCTGAACAATAGTTTTAATCTTTTAATTTAGACTAGAAAAATACCTGAAAATTTAAAAATTAGTTTAATTTTTTGTTATACATAAAAGATCGATGTCAGTCAAGAGAATCTAATGTAGTACTAATTAATATAAGTTTTGTTTAGACTTTTATATTAAAAGAAGATCATTCGAATACCAAACCATTGCATATATTTGACTTTGTTAGCTACTTGCTGGTTTGAGGTTCGTCTCTTACTATTGTAAGGAATAAAAAGCCGTAGGCTTTTTCCTGTTTGTAATTATTATAGTGAAGAAATAATCATGATGCATATATAATCCGAGTTCCAGCGGTAGCTAGCAACCTAGTAAGAGACGATCACGTCGAATGTTAAGAATTATAAAAACTCATAGCTCCTAAAAAAAAGTCAGATCAAAACAAAAAGTATTATTGTAATCCGGGTTGCAGCGGTAGCTAGCAACCTAGTAAGAGACGATCACGTCCAATGTTAAGAAATATAAAAACCCATAGTTCCTAACAGAGGAGTCAGATCAAAACAAAAAGTACACCATTAGAACCGCCTTGTCCGAAACCCCTGTATAGAAAACTTTCTGTCCCTTGGCTTCAACAGCAAGGGAAATGTATTGGCTTGAAAATCAAGAAAAGTGGCAGCTACTACAACATTCTGCCTAAACGGGATATTTTTTTTCTTTTTTTTTCTTTTTTTCTTTTCCACAGATAGCTTGGCACTGGAACATCGTAGAGGGTTGTTCAATAGCTCAATTTAAAGGAAATTATTTGGGGTAAAAATATATAGTAACTAAAATAAATTATTTCCAAAACAGAATAAATTTTTCCACCAAAAACTGCATTTTTGATGTCTTTTCACACTGCAGTCTTTCAAACATAATCGTATACCAGCGGTAAGATTTGAACCCACGCCTCCGAAGAGACTGGTGGCTAACACCAATGTCTTGGACCACTCGGCCAGGCTGCCTCTTATAATTTGGGTTGAAGCAGTAGCTAGCAACCTAGTAAGAGACGATCAGTCCCATGCTAAGAAATATAAAAACCCAAAACTAATAAAAATAGAGTAAGATCAAAACAAAAGTATATCATTAGAACTACCTTGTCTGAAACCCTACTAGATAAATAATGAATGTTATAATAAAGAACGACTTTTTCCCTATGCTAAATTTTATACTCCACTTAATTATTGCATTAAAAGACGATTATTGGAATAACGAACAATTGTATACATTGGAATTAGTTAGCTACTTGATTGTTTGAGGTTCGTCTCTTACTATTTCAAAGAAGAAAAAGCTGTAAGCTTTTTCCTGTTTGTGATCAGTTTTTTATCCGGGTTGCAGCGGTAGCTAGCAACAACAACCGATATAGTTCATCATAGATGGTATTTGTCGATTAGGTTTTTTTATATAATCCCGGTTGCAGTGCTTGCTAGTAACCTAGTGAGAGACGATCACGCTCAATATTAATTTACATCCGGGTTGCAGCGGTAGCTAGCAACCTAGTAAGAGACGATCACGTCCAATGATAAGAAATATAAAAACCCATAGTTCCTAAAAAAGGAGTCAGATCGAAACAAAAAGTACACCATTAGAACCGCCTTGTCTGAAACCCCTGTATAGGAAACTTTCTTTCCCTTGGCTTGAACAGCAAGGGAAATATATTGGCTTGAAAATCAAGAAAAGTGGCAGCTATTACAACATTCTGCCTAAACGGAATATTTTTTTCTCTTTTCTTTTGTATCCACAGATAGCTTGGCACTGGAACATCGTAGAGGGTTGTTCAATAGCTCATTTTAAAGGAAAACAGCGGTAGCTAGCAATCCGGGTTGCAGCGGTAGCTAGCAACCTAGTAAGAGACGATCACGTCCAATGTTATGAAATATAAAAACCCATAGTTCCTAACAAAGGAGTCAGATCAAATTTTACAGTAAAGAACGATCTCTCGCCAATAGTAACTGATATATGATGGCTCCAGGGGTAGTTATGGTAAAGAACAAATCCGGGTTGCAGCAGTAGCTAGCAACCTAGTCCGGGTTGCAGGGGTAGCTAGCAACCTAGTAAGAGACGACCACCTCCAAAGTTAAGAAATATAAAACCCCACAACTCCTAAAAAAAGTCAGATCAAAACAAAAAGTAAACCATTAGAACCGCCTTGTCCGAATCCTCTATAAAGGAAACTTACCGCCCTTTGGCTTGAATAGCAAAGAAAATATATTGGCTTGAAAATCAAGAAAATTGACTTTTACCACGTTATTCTCCACAAACGGGATATTTTTTTCTTTCCGCTTTTTTTTCCTGCTCAGCTAGCTGGGCACTGGAAAATCATAGAGATCTGTATAATAGCTCATTTTAAAGGCAATTGCAACATATAGTGCCTTTTGTAATTAAAAATAAAATACTTTTTAAAGTAGAATCAATTTTGTCAAAAAAATTGCATTTTTGATGTATATTCTTACTGCAGTCTTTTCAAAGATATTTGAATTTTGAAGCAATCAAACAGTTCATGGTAATGAACTCTTTAGTAATAATAGCTACTTGTCTCAATAGTAACCGAAACTCCTGGAACCAACATTTTCTTTTTTGGCTTAATCGCTAAAATTATTATGTAAACTGCAAAAATATTTATGATGCCTAATCAGTAATAGTAAGTTCTTAATTTAAACAACAAAAATACATAAAAATTTTATAATTAGTTTTACTTTTTGTCTCCTGGAAGAAAATTTTTTTTCATCTCAGTTCAAAGTTATTATTGTAACCTGGAACTAAACTTTTTTTGGTTTGTAACCCGTAAAGTACGTATCTCTATATTATTGTCTTATAATTGCAATTATTTTAGTTTTCAGTCCAGAATCGCTAAACTTATTAAGTAAACGGCAAAAATATTTATGGTGTCTAACCAATAATACTAATTTTGTAATTCAAACAAGAATTTAAAAATTAGTTTTTTTATGCTAGGTTTTAGATACTCGACACGGGGTATTGTGTACTTAATAATTTTAAACCTTGAAAAAATATTGTCTCACTTGAAAGGAAAAAAAGAAAGAATAACCAAAAACAATATCAAAATAGAGCAATCCAAATTTCTACTAATAAAAAACTTTACTACACAAAAAATAAAGCTAACGTCCTGAAATATCAGAAAAGTTTATTTAAAAGAAATAAAAATGCCACCGAACGCAATAAAGCTCGAGCACACGTAAGGATTGCTACTAAGATGTCTTGTGATCCAGGTTTTAAGAAAATGAAATATGACAGAGCAAAACAGAGGTATGTTACGGATCAGGGGTATCGAGAAGGGAAAATTGAGACAGCCAAACAAAAGAGCAAGGAACGGTGTGATAACGATATAGATTACCAAAACAAACATAAGAAAAAAGTTGCTACCAGAATAATAGGTAGATACTGGGGTGACAATAGCTATAATGAAAAAATTAAATTCTCTGCGAGGTTGTACCAAAGAACGCATAAGGACAAAGGGAAAAATTACATTCAGAAATACAAGAATATGGCAAAATGCAGGCTGATCTTTGTAAATTGAGAAACATTTTACGCATGTTTTATCGGGATCACAAAAGTATTCAAAATTACGGATTAAAATTCTCTTTGAAAGAGCGGATGCTGTTGAAAAGTCGGCTAGAAATTCTTTGGCAAAGCTTCATAGTAATATCCAAAAGAAATGTTGTCAGTTTAATGAAAAGCTTCCAAGGTATGGATTGGCAACTGCGGAATAGTTTATAGATGCAATGGAAAATGTTTGACAACACAGTGAATATACGGAGGCGTACTTCTTAGAAAATTCGTATATTAATTTTGGAAGGAGCAATTGCAGTTTCTGTAGCAGCAATAAAAATATATATAAAAGCATACCTATCAACAGCAAAGGAAAAGCAATGTTTTTCAATTATGGCGAAAACGAGCCTGTTAGGGTTATTAGTAAACGTGCTTGTAAGACTAATGATTTAGAACAAATTCCTGGAACACCGACTCAAGAAAAAAGCATTTCTAACTGTGTTTTAAACAGTTCTTTTAGTTCTACTGAATATTTGGCAAAAAATTCTCTGTGTAGTAGAACAAACTGTCCTGAAAAGTAAGAGACAACTATTGAAAAATGCTCTAAAACTAGATCTGACAAGGAAATTATGATGGCTGAAGTCACCTATAACAATCTGAGTAAACATTCAAAACCAAAAATTGGGCAGCAGGTTACTTGGCAATGTCACCCTGATATCTGCAAGCTCTATCCGACGGATATTGAATTATGTCAAATTCTTTTTGATATCCTTGAAAATAATAGAGCATTAAAATTTTCAACTGACAAAGTGGTTAATCTCTACTTTGGTGGCTTGGATTATTGTGAAATCAATTACAGGGACACAAGAAAGCATGGGCATTCGTTATACTGTAGCCCAAATGAGGGATGTCAGAGCTATTTGCGTTCTCTAAGGGCACTAGCTCCACATTATCCTGTCTTGAACTGTGTCATTAATAGCGTATATAAGGCAGCATCAAAATAAAAGATTATACAACACATTAATCTACTAAAAGTCGAGGGTTCGTACAAGGAACTAAGTCATTACATAGAAGAAGTGTCAAGTAGACTCTGTCGTAATAATAGTCAAGACTTCATTTACGGTGATAGCAATATTAGAGTTTTTGTGGATGAAAATACAATAATAAAATTATTTGGTGAGAGCCTTGATAAGGTAGCTAACAACAGGGATGTATACCTCACAATGCATTGTGACAGTTGTGAGCAGATAAAGACAAAATACCAATTGAAGAGTCTAAGATCCCTTTCAAATAAGAAAGGTTTTGATGTAATGATGGCCACGATTTTAGAACACCTACAACAGGACATACCCAAAGATGACAGAGAACAACTAATTCAATGTACAGGTTGGAAAGAGGATGTCATAGATTCATTCTTTGTCTGGGATTACTGTGCTAGGAAAATGTTGAAAAGTCAGGAGAATGTCCGATCAGTATTAAATAACCTTCATGTAGACTGTACACCGGAATGTATAAAGTGTTTAAATAATTTTGAAATGGCAATGATTCGTTTTGTAATGCCTTGTCTTACGATCGCCAGATTATGGCAAGTAACTGCATTGAAGAGACCTAGAACAGAGCTTGTTGACGCTCTTAAGGGGAGAATAGTATATCTACCTGCTGATGTGCAAGCAAATGCAGATATTCAGCCTGAAAAACTTCTTAACATTGATAGTTTTGTAGTCATTGTCAATGGTCAGCCTACTTACAACAAGAATGTTTGGACTGCACTAATAGATCTGAGAAAAGTCCGTGAAGCACTGTTGTGGTTAAGAGAGAACAAAGTCTCTATAAAACAATACATGCATACACCCTAGAAGATTTAAATAAAATACTTGAAGCACGTCTTTCTGAAAAAGCAGTTGGTGTTGATAATTTACCTGAAATACCGGAAGCTGCAATCCTTCAGAAACTGACAGAAAGCGCAAAATCTACATTGGTTGAACATTTTTCTGTCCAGCCTCTCAATTCAGCGGTTCCAAAAGACTTCATTGAAGATTTTAAGCAGATGAAAGATCTTGGTACTGACCAATTTCAAATCAAGAAACTAAAAGGTGAGAGCGAAGACTTATTTCAGGAAGAACTTGATCTAAAAGTGTTTCCAAATCTTTTCCCGAAAGGCAAATATGGCTTGCGTAACAAGGCAAGACCATTTCGGATTAGGAATGCAGAATATTTTAAATCAAGGCTTCTTAGCAGACATACTAAGTTTCGTCTTGACAAACAGTTTCTTTTTCACAGCTTCCAATTGCAAGAATTCTCTTACATATGTAATAGCGTCGGTCATATGTTGCGGACTGTGAAACCAAATCAAAATGCTCGTAAATTTATAGACAGGCTTCATTCCCGTGATGGAGAGATGGAAGCGACTTTGTTTTCTGTTCAATCAAAAATCAGAGGATCTCAGCAGTATTTTCAATCTCTTTCCTATAAAGTTAAGTCAATGATTGAGCAATTGGGTCCACCGACTTTGTTTCTGACAGTTTCATGTGCTGAGTGGTACTCTCCTGAATTTATTGACTATTTACGGACTGTCCATAAGAACTTACCTGGTGTGGCAAAAATGACCCCAGCAGAGTTGACGTGTCTAGATCCAATTGCAGTTTCCATGCACTTTGACAAAAAATGTACACCTATATTTAATGAGCTAATTTGTTCAAAGACAAATCCTTTGTTTGGTAAAATTAAGGATCATTTCTTGCGTATCGAGTATCAGAAGCGAAGTGCGCCTCATGTACACTGTGTGTTGTGGATTGAAGATGCTCCTATTATTGGGAAATCAACAGCGTCTGAAGTGATTCAGTATATCAATAGTATTATAACTTGTGAAATACCAAATAGATTGACTAGTCAAACTCTTCACAAACTGGTCAAAGACCATCAAGTGCACCGCTGTAATAAATACTGTCAAAGAAAGTATAAGAGAAAAAGAGGAAGGTGGGTTACGTATTGTAAGTTTGGCTTTCCTCGTCCTACAAAGGAACGAACAGAATTATATGACATCCTTGACTACTTGGCTCATGGTACAAACCGTAAAAAGCCAAGAAAAAGAATATATCATCTGCTTCGAAGAGATGACGAGCGTTATTTAAATGACTATTCTCCTGCGTTACTTATTGCTAATCAAGCAAACATTGATGTTCAATATATTGGCTATTTGGGCTCTAAATTACCGTATTACATTACCGATTACATCACAAAAGCAGAGAGTGTCGAGATAGAAGCAATGTGGGAGGAAGTAAATAATGCATGCAAAAGTCTTGGTCAACGAACTATGTCCTACTTGTTGAAGTCCATAAAAACCCGTCAAGTTGGAGCAGTTGAAGCTGCTGATAGGCTTCTTGGTACTAAATTGTATAGTATTTCTAGGCAATTTAGACATATTGACCTTGCGAAAAAGAGCGAGGTGAAGAGGACACTGAGAAGGTATGAGGAGCTTGAAAAGCTTGCTAAAAGCGATCCACAGAGTAATGATTTGTACATTGCCCACTGGGTTATTGATATCTACCCTAAAAGACCGGAACATAAGGAAAATATCAGTCTTTTTCAGTTATTGTCTTGGTATGAACGGGAGCGTAATGGTACTGATGATAATATGATGTTAAGTGACGGGTCCTTCTACCTCAGAAAAAGGCTTTTTAAACCGTATATCATGCAGCACAGAAAGGTAAACCCATTTGAAACTGACGAGAAGAAAAATGCTTACTATGGAGATCTTTTAAAATTGTTTAAACCTTGGAGAAATGAAAATGAACTAGTAGTCAGTGGAAATAGCAACTACGAAACCTACTGTGTTGAAAGTGTAAACTATCCCGACATGGTAGCTTAACATGAAAAATTTGTTGTTAAGAGGAAAAGCGATATAGAATTTGAAGAAAAGGTCCGAGAACGTGCAAAAGAAATTTTGAAGGCAGAATTATAATGAAGATCGAACTCTTCCCTATACTAACTTGCATACGCAACTTCACTTTAGTTAAGATTACAGTATTTATATTTTTACATTAAAAGACGACCACTGAAATAACAAACCATTCCATACATTGGACTTAGGTAACTACTTGATTGTTTGAGTTTCGTCTCTTCCTATTTAAAAGAAGAAAAAGCCGTAGGCTTTTCCCTGTTTGTATTTATAGTTAAAAAACGAACTCAAGTCCAAAGAAACTGAACACTGTGGTTCATTCATATTATCTTCATTATTTTAGCTAGAATGCAAATAAACAAGTTTCTTTTTTAAATTTTAAATTGAAAAGATAGTGCTTTTAATTCAACATATTAAAAGTTCTCCCCGACGGGGAATCGAACCCCCTTCTCCCAGGTAACAAGTGGACATACTTACCATTAGACTATCGAAGACTTAAAAAATAAAAGTTACATATAAGATATGATAATAATTTTTAAATCCGGGTTACATAAAGGCTCGATCATCGAATTTTTATCTGGGTTGCAGCGGTAGCTAGCAACCTAGTAAGAGACGATCACGTCCAATGTTAAGAAATATAAAAACCCATAGTTCCTAACAAAGGAGTCAGATCAAAACAAAAAGTACACCATTAGAACCGCCTTGTCCGAAACCCCTGTATATTTAACTTTCAGCCCCTTGGCTTGACCAGCAAGGGAAATATATTGGCTTGAAAATCAAGAAAAGTGGCAGCTACTACAACATTCAGCCTAAACGGGATATTTTTTTCTTTTTTCATTCTTTTCCACAGACAGCTTGGCACTGGAACATCGTAGAGGGTTGTTCAATAGCTCATTTTAAAGGAAATGAATTGGGTTAAAAATCTTTTGTACAAGTTTCTTTTCAAATTTAAAAGACATTGCTTTAAATTCAATATTTCAAAAGTTCTCCCCAACGGAAAATCGAATTTACAATAAAAAACGACACCTAGCCCATATTAACTGAAACATAAATAGGGATTATGTAATTAAATCCGGGTTGCAGCGGTAGCTAGCAACCTAGTAAGAGACGATCACCTCCAATGTTAAGAAATACAAAACCCCCCGACTCCTAAAAAAAGAGTCAGATCAAAACAAAAAGTATACCATTAGAACCACCTTGTCCGAAACCCCTATTATCCGGGTTGCAGCGGTAGCTAGCAACCTAGTAAGAGACGATCACATCCAATGTTAAGAAATATAAAAACCCATGGTTCCTAAGAAAGGAGTCAGATCAAAACAAAAAGTACACTATTAGAGCCGCCTTGTCCGAAATCACTGTATAGGAAACTTTCTGTCCCTTGGCTTGAACAGCAAAGGAAATATATTGGCTTGAAAATCAAGAAAAGTGGCAGCTATTACAACATTCTGCCTAAACGGGATATTTTTTTCTTTTTTTCTCTTTTCTTTGTATCCAGAGATAGCTTGGCACTGGAACATCGTAGAGGGTTGTTCAATAGCTCATTTTAATGGAAATTAATTGGGTTAAAATCTGTAGTGACTAAAATAAATTATTTCTAAAAGAGAATAAATTTTTCCACCAAAAACTGCATTTTCGATGTTTTTTCACACTGCAGTCTTTCAAACATAATACCAGCGGTAAGATTTGAACCCACGCCTCCGAAGAGACTGGTGGCTAACGCCAGTGTCTTTGACCACTCGGCCAGGCTGCCTCTTATAATTTGGGTTGCAGCAGTAGCTAGCAACCTAGTAAGAGACGATCAGTCCAATGCTAAGAAGTATAAAAACCCAAAACTCCCAAAAATAGAGTCAGATCAAAACAAAAGTACATCATTAGAACTACCTTGTCCGAAACCCTACTATATAAATAATGAATGTCATCATAGCTTTTTATTAGAGCTATGACGTGAATAGAAAAACACGAAAATATATTGTTGTTTCTGAAGACGTCAAGAAATAATATCATTGCGCCATGACATCAATAAAATCGTTACGCCGTGACGTCATAATCCGGATTGCAGAGGTAGCTAGCAACCTAGTAAGAGACGATCACTTCCAATGTTAAGAAATATATCCGGGTTGCAGCGGTAGCTAGCAACCTAGTAAGAGACGATGACGTCCAATGTTAAGAAATATAAAAACCCATAGTTCCTAAAAAAGGAGTCAGATCATCCGGGTTGCAGCGGTAGCTAGCAACATAGTAAGAGACGATTACGTCCAATGTTAAGAAATATAAAATCCCATAGTTCCTAACAAAGGAGTCAGATCAAAACAAAAAGTACACCATTAGAACCGCCTTGTCCGAAACCCCTGTATAGGAAACTTTCTGTCCCTTGATTTAAACAGCAAGGGAAATATATTGGCTTGAAAATCAAGAAAATTGACTTTAACCACGTTATTCTCCCCAAACGGGATATTTTTTTCTCTTTTTTTTTCTTTGTTTCCAGAGATAGCTTGGCATTGGAACATCGTAGAGGGTTGTTCAATAGCTCATTTTAAAGGAAATCAATTGTGTGAAAAACCTATAGTAACTAAAATAAATTATTTCTAAAAGAGAATAAATTTTTACACCAAAAACTGCATTTTTGATGTCTTTTCACACTGCAGTCTTTCAAACCTTAATCGTATACCAGCGGTAAGATTTGAACCCACGCCTCCGAAGAGACTGGTGGCTAACACCGGTGTCTTGGACCACTCGGCTATGACGTGAATAGAAAAACACGAAATTATATTGTTGTTTCTGAAGACGTCATGAAATAATATCATTGCGCTATGACGTCAATAAAATCATTACGCCTTGACGTCATAATTACTACTTAAGAACGACACAGATGTAAATTCTCTCATTCTTGATTAGAATAATGGTTAGATCGAAGCAAGCTATACGCAATTTGAAAAAACAGTACTACACAAACAACAGAGATAGTATCTTGAAAAGAGAAAAGCAAAGGTATTCAACCGACCAGGCGTATCGAGAAGTAATCAAACAAAACAGCAAGATGTGTTATCACAATGATGAAGATTATAGACATGCAAAAATTGAGACAGACAAACAAAAGTTCAAGGAGAGTTATCACAATGATGAAGATTACCGCATCAAATGTAAGAAAAACCAAAAGCAAAGGTATTCAACCGTCCAGGTGTATCGAGAAGTAATCCGGGGTGCAGCGGTAGCTAGCAACCTAGTAAGAGACGATCACGTCCAATGTTAAGAAATATAAAAACCCATAGTTCCTAAAAAAGGAGTCAGATCAAAACAAAAAGTAAACCATTGGAACCGCCTTGTCCGAAACCCCTGTATAGGAAACTTTCTGTCCCTTGGCTTGAACAGCAAGGGAAATATATTGGCTTGAAAATCAAGAAAATTGACTTTAACCACGTTATTCTCCCCAAACGGGATATTTTTTTCTCTTTTCTTTTTTTTGTATCCAGAGATAGCTTGGCACTGGAACATCTTAGAGGGTTGTTCAATAGCTCATTTTAAAGGAAATTAATTGGGTTAAAAACCTTTTGTAACTAAAATAAATTATTTCTAAAAGAGAATAAATTTTTCCACCAAAAACTGCATTTTTGATGTCTTTTGTATAATAAAGAACGACCTCTTGCATATACTAAATTTTATACGCCACTTAATTATAGTATAGGTTAGTAATTCAACAGATAGCATGGCACCGGAACATCGTAGAGAGTTGTTCAACGGCTCATTTTAAAGAAAATTATTGGGGTTAAAAACCTTTTAGTAATTAAAACAAATTATTTTTATTACATTAAGGAATTTTAATTATGTTCCTTAAGAAATCATCATAAGTAAAAATTTCCCATACTGAAATTGAACTAAAGCCTCCTGGGTGAGACCTATCTGGGTTGCAGCGGTAGCTAGCAACCTAGTAAGAGACGATCACGTCCAATGTCTGAAATATAAAAACCCATAGCTCCTAAAAAAGGAGTCAGATCAAAACAAAAAGTACACCATTAGAACCGCCTTGTTCGAAACCCCTTTATAGGAAACTTTCTGTCCCTTGGATTGAACAGCAAGGGAAATATATTGGCTTGAAAATCAAGAAAATTGACTTTAACCACGTTATTCTCCCCAAACGGGATATTTTTTTCTCTTTTCTTTGTATCTAGATATAGCTTGGCACTTGAACATCGTAGAGGGTTGTTCAATAGCTCATCCTAAAGGAAATTAATTGGGTTAAAAATCTATAGTAACTAAAATAAATTATTTCTAAAAGAGAATAAATTTTTCCAATAAAAACTGTGTTTTTGATGCAGTGACGTCATAATTACTATATAAGAAACGTCAAAACTGTATATAGTAAAGACAGAACTTTAGTCCATAGTAACTAAAACAAGATTATAATTAGCTTTGGTATAAAATACTGTCAGCGGCAGGATTCGATCCCATGCCTCCGAATTGAAGAGTGGCTAACACCAGCACCTTAAACTGCTCGACCACGCTGCCTCACATAACTATGCCGTTATAATGCCATTATAAACGCCATAATACTCTAAATTAAAACTCTAAACTAAAACTTAAACTCATCGATGTGTTTTGCTATCAGGCCACCTTTCTATGAAGCTGTTATTACAGTAAAGAACGATCTCTCGTCCATATTATGATGAAGAACGACCTCTTGCCTATACTAAATTTTATAGGCCACTTAACTATAGTATAGGCTATTACAGTTATTATATTTAAGGTCAATATATTAAAATTTTCCACTAAAAGACGGTCATTGGAATAAAAACCCAATACATACATTTGATTTAGTTAGCTACTTGATTGTATGAGGCTAGTCTCTTACTATTTCAAAGAAAAAAAACCGTAGGCTTTTTCCTGTTTGTAATCAATTACAAAGAGTTCTACCTTTAATTACAGTAAAGAACGATCTCTCGCCCATATCAGGGTTGCAGCAGTAGCTAGCAACCTAGTAAGAGACGATCACCTCCAATTTTAAGAAATGTAATATAATATAGAACGACCTCTTGCCTATACTAGATCTTATAGGCCACTTAACTATAGTATAGGTTAATAAATTTACAGTAATCCGGGTTGCAGCAGTAGCTAGCAACCTAGTAAGAGACGATCACCTCCAATGTTAAGAAATATAAAACCTCCCAACTCCTAAAAAAAAAGTCAGATCAAAACAAAAAGTACACCATTAGAACCGCCTTGTCCAAAACCCCTATAAAGAAAACTCACCACCCTTTGGCTTGAATAACAAAGAAAATATATTGGCTTGAAAATCAAGAAAATTGACTTTAACCACGTTATTCTCCACAAATGGGATATTTTTTTCTTTCTACTTGATTTTCCTCGTCAGCTAGCTGGGCACTGGAAAATCATAGAGAGCTGTATAATAGCTCATTTTAAAGGAAATTGCAACATCTAGTCACTTTTGTAATTAAAAATAAAATACTTTTTAAAGTAGATTCAATTTTGTCAAAAAAATTGCATTTTTGATGTATTTTCATACAGCAGTCTTTTCAAAGATATTTGAATTTTGAAGCAATCAAACAGTTCATGGTAATGAAATATATAGTAATAATAGCTACTTGTCTCAATAGTAACCGACAATCCTGGAACCGAAATCCGGGTTGCAGTGGTAGCTAGCAACCTAGTAAGAGACGATCACGTCCAATGTTAAGAAATATAAAACCCCCTAACACCTAAAAAAAGAGTCAGATCAAAACAAAAATTACACCATTAGAACCGCCTTTTCCGATACCCCTATAAAGGAATTATAATAAAGAACGACCTCTTGCCAATACTAAATTTTATAGGCCACTTAATAACCAAGTAAGAGACGATCTCGTCCAATACTAAGAAATACAATAGCCCATAACTCCAAAAATAGAGTCAGATCGAACCATAAATAAATGATTAGAATCGCCTTATCCGAAACCCCTATGTAGGGAACTTACATTGCCTTGGCTTAAAAATCGAGGAAAAGCCATTGAGTTTAAAACAAGATAAGCAGCTTGAACTACGATATTCTGCATCGACGCCATCTTTTTTTCTTTTGTTCCGATATTTATCCGCAGCTGGCACTGGAACATGATAGTGAGGTGTTTAGTGGCTCATTTGAAAAAAAATTGCCACATCAAGTGTTTTAGTAATAATCAAAAATATTTAATATAAAATATTTTTACAAAACAACTGCCTTTTAAACAGTTCGTGGTAACGAACTGTATAGAAAGAGCGACTCGTCTCATTCACCGAAACTTAAAAAAAACGGAATTTTAATATTAATAGATAATCAAAAGAATTGGATTTTCATGCTGATTTTAAATATATAAGTTTCATCAAGTTTACTCATATCCGTCAAAAGTTACGATACTGCAAAATTTACCTTATCTTCAAAAAAAGGGAAAACACCCCCTAAAAGTCATAGAATCTTGATGAAATCAAACCATCAGATTCAGCATACCAGCGAACCTTACTGTAGAGGTTTCAATTTCATATCTGCAAAAATATAAAATTTTGTATTTTTTTTTCCAGAAGAAAGATCATGGATAAGTGTTTATTTGTTTGCCTTTTTTACCAGGGGGATCGTATCAACCCAGTGGTACTAGAATGTCGCGAGAGGGCTCATTCAAACGAAAATTAAAACTTCTAGTGCCTTTTTTAATAAAAACCCTAAAAATTTAAAAATAGAATGACTTTTAACAAAAAAACTGCATTTTTGACATCTTTTCATACCGCGGTCTTTTCAAAGATATTTGATTTTTGACACAATCAAAAAGTTTGTGGTAACAAACTGTATAGTAAGAGTGACTCGTCTCAATAGTAACCGATTTAAAAACGACATTTTTATACCAATAGATATATCAAAAGAATGGATATTTATGCAGATCATTTTAAAGATTTATCAATGATGTCATAATCGTAGGTAGTAAGTAGCATGAATTTTTTCAAAAAAACTGTATTTTTGACATCTTTTCATACCGCGGTCTTTTCAAAGATATTTGATTTTTGAAACAATCAAAAAGTTCGTGGTAACAAACTGTATAGTAAGAGTGACTCGTCTCAATAGTAACCGATTTAAAAACGGAATTTTTATACCAATAGATATATCAAAAGAATGGATATTTATGCAGATCATTTTAAAGATTTATCAATGATGTCATGATCGTAGGTAGTAAGTAGCCAGGTCTTCTCTTACTATTCCGATTTTCTTGTTTGTAATTACATTAAGGAACGAACTGTAACCCATAGTAACTGAAGTATTAAATCAAACAGTTCGTGGTCATAAGAAAGAGCTGTGTAATGGTTCATTTTCAAGGAAATTGCTGTGTATAGAAACCTTCTGTAATTAACGAAAATTATTATTCTTATAAAAAAAATTACGATACTTTCCAACAGATATTAGAGTAAGGAACAAATTCTTGCCCTCAGTAACCTATGTCTTGTCAAATTAGCTAACAAATATCTTCAGATTTTGTTTTAAAAATAATTCTCACACCGGGTTTCGAACCCAAGCCGGTCGGTTCAAGGCAAACTACCCTAAGCTACTAGACCATATGGGATACGTCTTAAAAGCTAATTAATAGTTTTATGATCTTTTATCCGAATTTTACATAAAGGACCGATATAGTTCATCATAAATGAAATTAATCACAATATTAAAGAACGAACTGTTGCCTATAGAAAATGATAAATTTGTTTTATAATAAAGAACGAATATTTTACCGATTATCTACTAATAACCATATATGACGTAATAAGTGACATGACGTAATATCTAAAAGCTATTGTGTACTAATAACCATAAATGACTTAATGAGCGACGTGACGTAAAAATTGAAAAAATTAGTTTTTATTTTATTTTCGTTTTTAGTTAAGAATCGCTAAAGTTATAAACTACAAAAATATTTATGGTGTCTTAACAATAGTTTTAATCTTCTAATTTAGACTAGAAAAATACCTGAAAATTTAAAAATTAGTTTAATTTTTTGTTAGGTTCTTGATACTTGATACGGGACATAAAAATTCAACTAATGGTTACATAATGGTTTCAATCAAGCAAGCTACACGCAAGTTAAAAAAAGAGTACTACCAAAAAAACAGAGATAGCATCTTGAAAAGAGAAAAGCAAAGGTATTCAACCGACCAGGCGTATCGAGATGCAAAAATTGATAGTGACAAACAGCGTTATTACAATGATGTAGTTTATAGACATGCGAAAATTGAGACAGCCAAACAAAAGAACAAGGAACGGTATGATAACGATATAGATTACCGAAACAAACATAAGAAAAAAGTTGCTACCAGAATAATGGGTAGCTACTGGGGTGACAAAAGCTATAATGAAAAAATTAAATTCTCTGCGAGGTTGTACCGAAGAACGCAAAAGGACAATGGGAAAAATTACATTCAGAAATACAAGAAGATGGCAAAATGCAGGCTGATCCTTGTAAATTGAGAAACATTTTACGCATGTTTTATCGGGATCACGAAAAGTATTCAAAATTACAGATTAAAATTCTCTTTGAAAGAGCGGATGCTGTTGAAAAGTCGGCTAGAAATGCTTTGGGAAAGCTTCATAGTAATATCCAAAAGAAATGTTGTCAGTTTAACGAAAAGCTTCCAAGGTATGGATTTGCAACTGTGGAACAGTTTATAGATGCAATGGAAAATGTTCGACAACACAGTGAATATACGGAGGCGTACTCCTTAGAAAATTCGTATATTAATTTTGGAAGGAGCAATTGCAGTTTATGTAGCAGCAATAAAAATATATACACAAGCATACCTATCAACAGCGAAGGAAAAGCAATGTTTTTCAATTATGGCGAAAACGAGCCTGTTAGGGTTATTAGTAAATGTGTTTGTAAGACTAATGATTTAGAACAAATTCCTGGAACACCGACTCAAGAAAAAAACATTTTTAACTGTGTTTTAAACAGTTCGTTTAGTTCTACTGAATATTTGGCAAAAAATTATCTGTGTATTAGAACAAACTTTCCTGAAAAGTACGAGACAACTATTGAAAAATGCTCTAAAACTAGATCTGACAAGGAAATTATGATGGCTGAAGTCACCTATAACAATCTGAGTAAACATTCAAAACCAAAAATTGGGCAGCAGGTTACTTGTGTCACCCTGATATCTGCAAGCTCTATCCGACAGATATTGAATTATGTCAAATTCTTTTTGATATCCTTGAAAATAATATAGCATTAAAATTTTCAACTGACAAAGTGGTTAATTTCTACCTTGGCGGCTTGGATTATTGTGAAATCAATTATAGGGAACAAGAAAGCACGGGCATTCGTTATACTGTAGCCCAAATGAGGGATGTCAGAGCTATTTGCGTTCTCTAAGGGCACTAGCTCCTTATTTTCCTGTCTTGAACTGTTTCATTAATAGCGTATATAAGGCAGTATCAAAATGTAAGATTATACAACATACTAATCTACTAAAAGTCAAGGGCTCGTACAAGGAACTAAGTCATTATATAGAAGAAGTGTCGAGTAGACTCTGTTGTAATAATAGTCAAGACTTCTTTTACGGTGATAGCAATATTAGAGTTTCTTTGGATGAAAATACAATAATAAAATTATTTGGTGAGAGCCTTGATAAGGTAGCTAACATCAGGGATGTATACCCCACAATGCATTGTGACAGTTGTGAGCAGATAAAGACAAAATACCAATTGAATAGTCTAAGATCCCTTTAGAATAAGAAAGGTTTTGATGTAATGATGGCCACGATTTTAGAACACCTACAACAGGACATACCCAAAGATGGCAGAGAACAACTAATTCAATGTACAGGTTGGAAAGAGGATGTCATAGATTCATTCTCTGTCTTTGATTACTGTGCTGGGAAAATGTTGAAAAGTCAGGAGAATGTCTGATCAGTAATAAATAAACTTCATATAGACTGTACACCGGAATGTATAAAGTGTTTAAATAATTTTGAAATGGCAATGATTCGATTTGTAATGCCTTGTCTTACGATCGTCAGATTAGGGCAGGTAACTGCATTTAAGAGACCTAGAACAGATTACATAAAGGACCAATATAGTTCATCATAAATATAATAAAGAACGACTTTTTGCCTATATTAATTTATATTAAAGATTTTAAATATAGATAGAAGGCAACTAAACTGCGTTTCTTTTAAACTTTAAATTTAAGAGAGATTACTTTAAATTTAATATATTAATATATTCTTTCCGATGAGGCTTCATAAATTGAATCTCCATCAGAAAGAATATATTAATATTTAAAATTGCTTAAGAATAGTGTAATATAAAAGAATATATTAATTCAAATATTGAATCTCTATTGGAAAGAATATACTAATATATCGAATTTATTTCTATATGAAAAGACAAAGATGTAAATGGTCTCATTCATGATTAAATAATGGTTGGATCAAAGCAAGCTACACGCAAGTTAAAAAAATAGTATTACACAAAAAAACATAGCTAGCATCTTGAAAAGAGGAAAGCAAAGGTATTCAACCGACCAGGCGTATCGAGAAGTAATCAAACAAAACAGCAAGATGTGTTATCACAATGATGAAGATTATAGACATGCAAAATTTGAGACGGCCAAACAAAAGATCAAGGAGCGTTATCACAATGATAAAGATTACCGAATCAAATATAAGAAAAAAGAAAAGCAAAGGTATTCAACCGACCAGGTGTATCGAGAAGTAAAAATTGAGACAGCTAAACAAAACATCAAGGAGCGTTACTGGGGTGACAAAAGCTATAATGAAATACAGTAAAGAACGACCTCTTGCCTATACTAAATTTTTATAGGCCACTTACGAATAGCATAGTCTAGTACAGTTATATTTAAGGTCAATATATTAAAATTTTCCATTAAAAGACGATCATTGGAATAAAAACCAATTACATATGTTGGATTTAGTTCGCTACTTGATTATTTGAGGCTAGTCTCTTACTATTTCAAAGAAAAAAAGGCCGTTAGCTTTTTCCTGCTTGTAATAATCCGGGTTGCAGTGGTAGCTAGCAACCTAGTAAGAGACGATCACGCCCTATAGTAAATACTAAAGTAACCTATAACTCCTGAAAAAAGATTCAGATCAAAACATAAAGTGTACTATTAGAACTGCCTTGTCCAAAACTTCTATATAGCAAACTTATTTTGGCTTGATTTGGGTTGCAGCGGTAGTACGGGTTGCAGCAGTAGCTAGCAACCTAGTAAGAGAGAATCACGTCCAATGTTAATCTGGGTTGCAGTGGTAGCTAGCAACCTAGTAAGAGACGATCACGTATCTTACTAAAATATATTGGCTTGAAAATCAAGAAAATTGGCAGCTACTAAAACATTCTGCCTAAACGGGATATTTTTTTTTCTTTTTTCTTTCTTTTCCACAGATAGCTTGGCACTGGAAAATCGTAGAGAGTTGTTCAATGATTCATTTTAAAGGAAATTAATTGGGTTAAAAATCTTTTGTAACTGAAATAAATTATTTCTAAGAGAGAATACTTTTTTCAATTAAAAACTGCATTTTTGATTTCTTTTCATGCTACAGTCTCTTCAAAGATATTTGATTTTTGTACATAAATCTTAATCGTATATAGCTATATACCAGCGGTAATCCGGGTTTCCGTGGTAGCTAGAAACCTAGTAAGAGACGATCACGCCCAATGTTTAGAAATAAAAAAAAAACCATAGCTCCCAAAAAAGGAGTCAAATCAAAACAAAAAATACACCATTAGAACCGCTTTGTCCGAAACCCCAATATAGGAAACTTTCTATCATTTGGCTTGAACAGCGAGGGAAATATATTGGCTTGAAAATCAAGAAAATTGACTTTAACCACGTTATTCTCCAAAAACGGGGTTATTTTTTTTCTTTCTTTTGTTTCCAGAGATAGCTTGGCACTGGAACATCGTAGAGAGTAGTTCAATAGTTCATTTTAAAGAAAATCTCTAGATCTAGCGCCTTTTTCACTTACTTTGCACATTTTTTTTAATTAATTATTTTTTTCGAAAAAATTAATTTTTTATATATAATTTTGATCAATGACGTCATAGTCGCTGGATGTAGTTATTATCCGGGTTGTAGTGGTAGCTAGCAACCTAGTAAGAGACGATCACGTCTAATGTTAAGAAATATAAAAACCCATAATTCCTAAAAAAGTCAGATCAAAACAAAAAGTATACCATTAGAACCGCCTTGTCCGAAACCCCTGTATAGGAAACGTTCTGTCCCTTGGCTTGAACAGCAAGGGAAATATATTGGCTTTAAAATCAAGAAAAGTGGCAGCTACTACAACATTCTGCCTAAACGAGATATTTTTTTTTCTTTTTTCTTTATTTCTTTTGTATCCAGAGATAGCTTGGCACTGGAACATCATAGAGAGTTGTTCAATGGCTCATTTTAAAGCAAATTAATGGGGTTAAAAATTTTTGTAGTTATAAAACAAATTATTTTTAAATAGAATCTTTTTTCTTACGAAATTACATTAAAAGAAGATCATTACAATAACAAACCATTGCATAAATATATTGGCTTTAAAATCAAGAAAAGTGCCAGCTAATACAACATTCTGCCCAAACGAGATTTTTTTTTCTTCCTTGTTTTCCACAGATAGCTTGGCACTGGAACATAGTAGTGAGTTGTTCAATTGCTCATTTTAAAGGAAATTAATTGGGTTAAAAATCTTTTGTAACAAAAATAAATTATTTCTAACAGAGAATAAATTTTTCAATTAAAAACTGCATTTTTGATGTCTTTTCATGCTGCAATCTTTTCAAATCCTGGTTGCAGCGGTAGCTAGCAACCTAGTAAGAGACGATTACGTCCAATGTTAAGAAATAAAAAAAACCATAGCTCCTAAAAAAGCAGTCAGATCAAAACAAAAAGTACATCATTAGAACCCCTTGTCCGAAACCTCTGTATAGGAAACTTTCTGTCAATTGGCTTGAAAAGCAAGGGAAATATATTGGCTTGAAAATCAAGAAAAGTGGCAGCTACTACAACATTCTGCCTAAACGGTATATTTTTTTCTTTCTTTCTTTTATTTCCAGAGATAGCTTGGCACTGGAACATCGTAGAAAGTTGTTCAATGGCTAATTTTAAAGGAAATTAATTGGGTTAAAAACTTTTTGTAACTAAAACAAATTATTTTAAAACAGGATAAATTTTTCCACTAAAAACTGTATTTTTGATGTCTTTCCATGCTGCTGTCTTTTCGACTGATTTTTGAAGCAATCAAACAGTTCGTGGTAAGGTTGTATTTTAAACTTTATATTCCATAGATAGCTTAGCACTGGAACATCGTAGAGCTGTTCAATGGATGATTTTAAAGTAAATTAATAACATTCAAGGACGTATCCAAAGGGTTTAGTGGGTTTGGAACCCCCTCTCCCAAAATGTTTTTCAGATTCATAATAACGAATAAAAAATGAAAAAAACAAAATTGAATATAAAAAATATACAAAAATGAATATGAACGACTTTTTTATGCGTTTTTGAAGTTTTTATTATAATAAATACAGTAAAGAACGATCTCTCGCCCATAGTAACTGATATACGACTTTACAATCGGAGACTTGAATCCGGGTTGCAGCGGTAGCTAGCAACCTAGTGAGAGACGATCACGTCCAATGTTAATAAATATAAAAGCCCTTAGTTCCTAAAAAATATGACAAAGAACGACCTCATGCCTATACTAAATTTTATACGCCACTTAATTATAGTATAGGTTAGTAATTCCACAGATAGCTTGGTATAATAAAGATCAAACTCTTCCCTATACGAACTTGCATACGCAACTTCACTATAGTTAAGATTACAGTATTTATATTTTTATTACATTAAAGAACGAACTTTAGTCCATAGTTTATATTAAAGGACGATCATTAGAAAAGCACACCATTGCATATATTAGACTGAGTTAGTTTTTCAGTTTCGATCAAACTCTGCCATATACTAACTTGCATACGCAACTTCACTATAGTTAAGATTACAGTATTTATATTTTTATCCGGGTTGCAGTGGTAGCTAGCAACCTAGTAAGAGACGATCACCTCCAATGTGAAGAAATATAAAACCCCCCAACTCCTAAAAAAAGAGTCAGATCAAAACAAAAAGTGCACCATTAGAACCGCCTTGTCTGAAACCTATATACAGGAAACTTACTGCCCTTTGGCTTGAATAACAAAGAAAATATATTGGCTTGAAAATCAAGCAAATTGACTTTTACCACGTTATTCTCCACAAACGGGTTATTTTTTTTCTTTCCGCTTGATTTTTCTTCTCAGTTAGCTGGGCACTAGAAAATCATAGTGAGCTGTATAATAGCTCATATTAAAGGAAATTGCAACATCTAGTGCCTTTTGTAATTAAAAATAAAATACTTTTTAAAGTAGAATCAATTTTGTCAAAAAAATTGCATTTTTGATGTATTTTCATGCTGCAGTTTTTTCAAAGATATTTGAATTTTGAAGCAATCAAGCAGTTCATGGTAATGAACTTTATAGTAATAATAGCTACTTGTCTCAATAGTAACCGAAACTCCTGGAACCAAAATTTTCTTTTTTGGCTTAATCGCTAAAATTATTATGTAAACTGCAAAAATATCTATGACGCCTAATTAGTAATAGTAATTTCTTAATTTAAACAACAAAAATACATAAAAATTTTATAATTAGTTTTACTTTTTGTCTCCTGGAAGAAAATTTTTTTTCATCTCAGTTCAAAGTTACTATTGTATCCTGGAACCAAACTTTTTTTGGTTTGTAACCCGTAAAGTACGTATCTCCATATTATTGTCTTATTATTGCAATTATTTTAGTTTTCAGTCCAGAATCGCTAAACTTATTATGTAAACTGCAAAAATATTTATGGTTTCTAACCAATAATACTAATTTTGTAATTCAAACAAGATAAATACCTGAAAATTTAAAATTAAGTTTTTTTATGCTAGGTTTTAGATACTCGACACGGGTATTGTGTTCTTAATAATTTTAAACCTTGAAAAAATATGGTCTCGCTTGAAAGGAAAAAAGAAAGAATAACCAAAAAAACTATCAAAATAGAGCAATCCAAATTTCTACTAATAGAAAACTTTACTACACAAAAAATAAAGCTAACATCCTGAAATATAGGAAAAGTTTATTTAAATTAGATAAAAATGCCACCGAACGCAATAAAGCTCGAGAACGCGTAAGGATTGCTACTAAGATGTCTTGTGATCCAGAATTTCAGAAAATGAAATATGACAGAGCAAAACAGAGGTATTTTACGGATCAGGGGTATCGAGAAGAGAAAATTGAGACAGCCAAACAAAAGAGCAAGGAGTGGTATGGTAACGATATAGATTACCGAAACAAACATAAGAAAAAAGTTGCTACCAGAATAATGGGTAGATACTGGGGTGACAAAAGCTATAATGAAAAAATTAAATTCTCTGCAAGGTTGTACCGAAGAACGCATAAGGACAAAGGGAAAAATTACATTCAGAAATACAAGAAGAAGGCAAAAATGCAGGCTGATCTTTGTAAATTGAGAAACATTTTACGAATGTTTTATCGGGATCACGAAAAGTATTCAAAATTACAGATTAAAATTAACTTTGAAAGAGCGGATGCTGTTGAAAAGTCGGCTAGAAATGCTTTGGCGAAGCTTCATAGCAATATCCAAAAGAAATGCTGTCAGTTTAATGAAAAGCTTCCAAGGTATAGACTGGCAACTGCGGAACAGTTTATAGATACAATGGAAAATGTTCGACAACACAGTGAATATACAGAGGCGTACTTCTTAGAAAGTTCGTATATTAATTTTGGAAGGAGCAATTGCAGTTTATGTAGCAGCAATAAAAATATATATATACAAGCATACCTATCAGCAGCGAAGTAAAAGCAATGTTTTTCAATTATGGCGAAAACGAGCCTGTTAGGGTTATTAGTATATGTGTTTGTAAGACTAATGATTTAGAACAAATTCCTGGAACACCGACTCAAGAAAAAAGTATTTCTAACTGTGTTTTAAACATTTCTTTTAGTCCTATTACATTAAAGATTGAACTTTTGTCCATAGTAACTTAGGTATTATAATATAATAAAGAACGAATTCTTACCTATGCTAAATTTTATACGCCACTTAACTATAGTATAGGTTAGTAATTCAACAGATACCATGGCACTGGAACATTTTGGAGAGTTGTTCAATGGCTCATTTTGAAGGAAATTAATGTATAATAAAGAACGACTTCTTATCTATGCTAAATTTTATACACCACTTAACTATAGTATAGGCTAGTAATTCAACAGATAGCATGGCACTGGAACATTGTAGAGAGTTGTTCAATGGCTCATTTTGAAGGAAATTAATGGGGTTAAAAATTAAAATAAAGAACGACTTCTTCCCTATGCTAAATTTTATACGCCACTTAATTATTACATTAAAAGATGATTATTGGAATAACGAACAATTGTATACATTGGAATTAGTTAGCTACTTGATTGTTTGAGGTTCGTCTCTTACTATTTCAAAGAAGAAAAAGCCGTAGGCTTTTTCCTGTTTGCAATCAGTTTTTATCGAAGTTACAGCGGTAGCAAGCAACAACAACCGATATAGTTCGTCATAAATAGTATTTGTCAATTAGGTTTTTTATATAATCCCGATTGCAGTGCTAGCTAGTAACCTAGTAAGAGACGATCACGCTCCATAGTAATTTACATAAGGGACCGATATGTAAACTCCGGGTTGCAGCGATAGCTAGCAACCTAGTAAGAGACGCCTACGTCCAATGTTAAGAAATATAAAAACCCATAACTCCTAAAAAAAGAGTCAGATAAAACATCCGGGTTGCAGCGGTAACTAGCAACCTAGTAAGAGTCGATCACCTCCAATGTAAAGAAATATAAAACCCCCCAACTCCTAAAAAATGAGTCAGATCAAAACAAAAAGTACACCATTAGAACCGCCTTGTCCGAAACCTCTATAAAGGAAACTTTCCGCCCTTTGGCTTGAATAACAAAGAAAATATATTGGCTTGAAAATCAAGCAAATTGACTTTTACCACGTTATTCTCCACAAACGGGATATTTTTTTCTTTCTGCTTGATTTTTCTTCTCAGCTAGCTGGGCCCTGGAAAATCATAGAGAGCTGTATAATAACTCATTTTAAAGGAAATTGCAACGTCTAGTGCCTTTTGTAATTAAAAATAAAATACTTTTTAAAGTAGAATCAATTTTGTCAAAAAAATTGCATTTTTGACGTATTTTCATGCTGCAGTCTTTTCAAAGATATTTGAATTTTGAAGCAATCAAACAGTTCATGGTAATGAACTCTATAGTAATAATAGCTACTTGTCTCAGTAGTAACCGAAACTCCTGGAACCAAAATTTTCTTTTTTGGCTTAATCGTTAAAATTATTATGTAAACTGCAAAAATATCTATGATGCCTAATCAGTAATAGTAATTTCTTAATTTAAACAACAAAAAAACATGAAAATTTTATAATTAGTTTTACTTTTTGTCTCCTTGAAGAAAATTTTTTTTCATCTCAGTTCAAAGTTATTATTGTATTCTGGAACCAAACTTTTTTTGGTTTGTAACCCGTAAAGTACGTATCTCCATATTATTGTCTTATAATTGCAATTATTTTAGTTTTCAGTCCAGAATCGCTAAACTTATTATGTAAACTGCAAAAATATTTATGGTGTCTAACCAATAATACTAATTTTGTAATTCAAACAAGATAAATACCTGAAAATTTAAAAATTAGTTTTTTTAAAGCTAGGTTTTAGATACTCGACACGGGGTATTGTGTACTTAATAATTTTAAACCTTGAAAAAATTTGGTCTCGCTTGAAAGGAAAAAAAGAAAGAATAACCAAAAAAACTATTAAAATAGAGCAGTCCAAATTTCTACTAATAGAAAACTTTACTACACAAAAAATAAAGCTAACATCCTAAAATATAGGAAAAGTTTTTTTAAAAGAGATAAAAATGCCACCGAACGCAATAAAGCTCGAGAACGCGTAAGGATTGCTACTAAGATGTCTTGTGATCCAGGATTTAAGAAAATGAAATATGAAAGAGCAAAACAGAGGTATGTTACGGATCAGGGGTATCGAGAAGGGAAAATTGAGACAGCCAAACAAAAGAGCAAGGAACGGTATGATAACGATATAGATTACCGAAACAAACATAAGAAAAACAATGCTACCAGAATAATGGGTAGATATTGGGGTGACAAAAGCTATAATGAAAAAACTAAATTCTCTGCGAGGTTGTACCGAAGAACGCATAAGGACAAAGGGAAAAATTACATTCAGAAATACAAGAAGACGGAAAAAATGCAGGCTGATCTTTGTAAATTGAGAAACATTTTACGCATGTTTTATCGGGATCACGAAAAGTATTAAAAATTACAGATTAAAATTCGCTTTGAAAGAGCGGATGCTGTTGAAAAGTCGGCTAGAAATGCTTTGGCAAAGCTTCATAGCAATATCCAAAAGAAATGTTGTCAGTTTAATGGAAAGCTTCCAAGGTATGGACTTGCAACTGCGGAACAGTTTATAGATACAATGGAAAATGTTCGACAACACAGTGAATATACAGAGGCGTACTTCTTAGAAAGTTCGTATATTAATTTTGGAAGGAGCAATTGCAGTTTATGTAGCAGCAATAAAAATATATATACAAGCATACCTATCAACAGCGAAGAAAAAGCAATGTTTTTCAAATATGGCGAAAACGAGCCTGTTAGGGTTATTAGTATATGTGTTTGTAAGACTAAAGATTTAGAACAAATTCCTGGAACACCGACTCAAGAAAAAAGTATTTCTAACTGTGTTTTAAACAGTTCTTTTAGTTCTATTATTAAAGATCGAACTTTTGTCCATAGTAACTTAAGTATTATATTATCCGGGTTGCAACGGTAGCTAGCAACCTAGTAAGAGACGATCACCTCCAATTTTAAGAAATATAAAACCCCCCAACTCCTAAAAAAAGAGTCGGATCAAAACAAAAAGTACACCATTAGAACCGCCGTGTCCGAATCCTCTATAAAGGAAACTTACCGCCCTTTGGCTTGAATAACAAAGAAAATACATTGGCTTGAAAATCAAGAAAATTGACTTTTACCACGTTATTCTCCACAAACGAGATATTTTTTTCTTTCCGCTTTTTTTCCTGCTTAGCTAGCTGGGCACTGGAAAATCATAGAGAGCTGTATAATAGCTCATTTTAAAGGCAATTGCAACATCTAGTGCCTTTTGTAATTAAAAATAAAAATACTTTTTAAAGTAAAATCAATTTTGTCAAAAAATTGCATTTTTGATGTGTTTTCATAAGCAGTCTTTTCAAAGATATTTGAATTTTGAAGCAATCAAACAGTTCATGGTAATGAACTCAATAGTAATAATAGCTACTTGTCTCAATAGTAACCGAAACTCCTGGAACCAAAATTTTCTTTTTTCGCTTAATCGCTAAAATTATTATGTAAAATGCAAAAATATTTATGATGCCTAATCAGTAATAGTAAGTTCCTAATCTAAACAACAAAAATACTTAAAAATTTTATAATTAGTTTTGCTTTTTGTCTCCTGGAAGAAAATTTTTTTTATCTCAGTTCAAAGTTATTATTGTATCCTGAAACCAAACTTTTTTTGGTTTGTAACCCGTAAAGTACGTATCTCCATATTATTGTCTTATAATTGCAATTATTTTAGTTTTCAGTCCAGAATCGCTAAACTTATTATGTAAACTGTAAAAAAATATTGATGGTGTATAACCAATAATACTAATTTTGTAATTATAATAAAGAACAACCTCTTACCTATGCTAAATATTATACGCCACTTAATTATAGTATAGGTTATCCGGGTTGCTACAGTAAAGAACGATCTCTCACCCATAGTAACTGATAAATGGTGGTTCCAGGGGTAGCACACTTGAGGTTCGTCTCTTACTATTTAAAAGAAGAAAAAGCCGTAGGCTTTTTCCTGTTTGTAATCCGGGTTGCAGCGGTAGCTAGCAACCTAGTAAGAGACGATCACCTCCAATGTTAAGAAATATAAAACCCCCCAACTCCTAAAAAAAGAGTCAGATCAAAACAAAAAGTACACCATTAGAACCGCCTTGTCCGAATCCCCTATAAAGGAAACTTACCGCATTTTGGCTTGAATAACAAAGAAAATATATTGGCTTGAAAATCAAGAAAATTGACTTTTACCACGTTATTCTCCACAAACGGGATATTTTTTTCTTTCCGCTTTTTTTTCCTGCCTAGCTAGCTGGGCACTGGAAAATCATAGAGAGCTGTATAATAGCTCATTTTAAAGGCAATTCCAACATCTAGTGCCTTTTGTAATTAAAAATAAAATACTTTTTAAAGTAGAATCAATTTTGTCAAAAAAATTGCATTTTTGATGTATTTTCATACTGCAGTCTTTTCAAAGATATTTGAATTTTGAAGCAATCAAACAGTTCATGGTAATGAACTCAATAGTAATAATAGCTACTTGTCTCAATAGTAACCGAAAATCCTGGAACCAAAATTTTCTTTTTTGGCTTAATCGCTAAAATTATTATGTAAACTGCAAAAATATTTATGATGCCTAATCAGTAATAGTAAGTTCTTAATTTAATATAATAAAGTTTGTAATAAAGAACGAGCTCATGCATATACTAAATTTTATACGCCACTGAATTATAGTATTACATTAAAAGACGACACCTAGTAAGAGAAGATAAGACCCTATAGTAAAAAAAAGAGCTCGTAACTTTTAAAACTAAAATCAGATCAATGTACACTATTAGAACCACATTATACAGTACCTCTATATCCGCGATGCAGCGGTAGTTAGCAACCTAGTAAGAGACAATCACGCCACATAGTAAAAATTAAAGTAACCCATCTGGGTTGCAGCGGTAGCTAGCAACCTAGTAAGAGACGATCACCTCCAATGTTAAGAAATATAAAACCCCCCAACTCATAAAAAAGAGTCAGATCAAAACAAAAAGTACACCATTAGGACCACCTTGTCCGAATCCTCTATAAAGGAAACTTACCGCCCTTTGGCTTGAATAACAAAGAAAATATATTGGCTTGAAAATCAAGAAAATTGACTTTTACCACGTTATTCTCCACAAACGGGATATTTTTTTCTTTCCGCTTTTTTTTCCTGCTTAGCTAGCTGGGCACTGGAACATCATATAGAGCTGTATAATAGCTCATTTTAAAGGCAATTGCAACATCTAGTGCCTTTTGTAATTAAAAATAAAATACTTTTTAAAGTAGAATCAATTTTGTCAAAAAAATTGCATTTTTGATGTATTTTCTTACTGCAGTCTTTTCAAAGATATTTGAATTTTGAAGCAATCAAATAGTTCATGGTAATGAACTCAATAGTAATAATAGCTACTTGTCTCAATAGTAACCGAAACTCCTGGAACCAAAATTTTCTTTTTTGGCTTAATCGCTAAAATTATTATGTAAACTGCAAAAATATTTATGATGCCTAATCAGTAATAGTAAGTTCTTAATTTAAACAAGAAAAATACATAACAATTTTATAATTAGTTTTACTTTTTGTCTCCTGGAATAAAAATTTTTTTCATCTCAGTTCAAAGTTATTATTGTATCCTGGAACCAAACTTTTTTTGGTTTGTAACCCGTAAAGTACATATCTCCATATTATTGTCTCATCATTGCAATTATTTTAGTTTTCAGTCCAGAATCGCTAAACTTATTATGTAAACTGCAAAAATATTTATGGTGTCTAACCAATAATACTAATTTTGTAATTCAAACAAGATAAATACCTGAAAATTTTAAAATTAGTTTTTTTTATGCTAGGTTTTAGATACTCGACACGGGGTATTGTGTTCTTAATAATTTTAAATATTGAAAAAATATGGTCTCACTTGAAAGGAAAAAATTTACATTAAAAGACGATCACTGAAATAACAAACCATTCCATACATTGGACTTAGCTACTTGATTGTTTGAGTTTCGTCTCTTACTATTTAAAAGAAGAAAAAGCCGTAGGCTTTTTCCTGTTTGTATTTATAGTTAATAAATAGTAAGAGACGAATTTCAAACAATCAAGTAGCTAACTAAGTCCAATTAATGGAATGGTTTGTTATTCCAGTGATCGTCTTTTAATTTAATTTTGTCACCCCAGTATCTACCCATTATTCTGGTAGCAACTTTTTCTTATGTTTGTTTCGGTAATCTTTATCATTATCATACCGTTCCTTGCTCTTTTGTCTAGCCTGCTCAATTGTTGCTTCTCTGTAATCTTCATCATTACCATACCGTTCCTTGATCTTTTGTTTGGCTGTCTCAATTTTTGCATGTATAACTACATACTTAAAACTACATACTTGTGATAACACATCTTGCTGTTTTGTTTTGCTCTCTCAATTATTACTTCTCGATACGCCTGGTTGGCTGAATACCTTTGTTTTGCTCTCTCAATTATTACTTCTCGATACGCCTGGTCGGTTGAATACCTTTGCTTTTTTCTTTTCAAGTTACTATCTCTGTTGTTTGTGTAGTACTGTTTTTTCAAGTTGCGCATAGCTTGCTTTGATCTAACCATTATCTAATCCAGAATGAGAGAATTTACAGTTTTGACTTTTCTCATATACTAATTATGACGTCACGGCGTAATGATTTTATTTCATGATGTCATGGCGCAATGGTATTATTTTATGACGTCTTCAGAAACAACAATATAATTTCGTGTTTTTCTATTCACGTCATAGCTCAAATATAAAACTATGATGACATTCATTATTTATCTAGTAGGGTTTCAGACAAGGTGATTCTAATGATGTACTTTTGTTTTGATCAGACTCTATTTTTAGGAGTTTTGGGTTTTTATATTTCTTAGCATTGGACTGATCGTCTCTTAGTAGGTTGCTAGCTACTGCTGCAACCCAAATTCACATATATATTTATTTATGAGAGGCAGCCTGGCCGAGTGGTCCAAGGCACTGGTGTTAGCCACCAGTCTCTTCAGAGGCGTGGGTTCAAATCTTACCGCTGGTTTACGATTATGTTTGAAAGACTGCAGTTTGAAAAGACATCAAAAATGCAGTTTTTGGTGGAAAAATTTATTCTTTTGTAGAAAAAATTTATTTTAGTTACTATAGATTTCTAACCCAATTAATTTCCTTTAAAATGAGCTATTGAACAACCCCCTACGAAGTTCCAGTGCCAAGCTATCTCCTGATACAAAAAAAGGAAAGAAGAAAAAAATATCCTGTTTGTGGAGAATAATGTGGTTAAAGTCAATTTTCTTGATTTTCAAGCCAATATATTTCCCTTGCTGTTCAAGCCAAGGGACAGAAAGTTTCCTATACAGGGGTTTCGGATAAAGTGGTTCAAATGGTGTACTTTTTGTTTTGATCTGACTCCTTTGTGAGGAACTATATTTCTTAATATTGGACGTGATCGTCTCTTACTAGGTTGCTAGCTACCACTGCAACCCTGATTTTTAACCCCATTAATTTACTTTAAAATGAGCCATTGAACAACTCTCTACGATGTTCCAGTGCCAAGCTATCTGTGGAATTCCTAACCTACACTATAATTAAGTGACGTATAAAATTTAGTAGAGGCAGGAGGTCGTTCTTTATTACAATTTGCATTTTTTCTGACTCTATTTTTAGGAGTTTTGGGTTTTTATATTTCTTAGCATTGGACTGATCATCTCTTAGTAGGTTGCTAGCTACTGCTGCAATCCAAATTCACATATATATTTATTTATGAGAGGCAGCCTGACCGAGTTGTCCAAGGCACTGGTGTAAGCCACCAGTCTCTTCGGAGGCGTGGGTTCAAATCTTACCGCTGGTATTATGTTTGAAAGACTGCAGTGTGAAAAGACATCGAAAATGCAGTTTTTGGTGGAAAAATTTATTCTCTTTTAGAAAAATTTTATTTTAGTCACTATAGATTTTTAACCCAATTATTTTCCTTTAAAATGAGCCATTGAACAACCCTTTACGATGTTCCAGTGCCAAGCTATCTGTGGAAAAGACAGAAAATAAAAAAAAATAAAAAAAAATATCCCGTTTGGGGAGAATAACGTGGTTAAAGTCAATTTTCTTGATTCTCAAGCCAATATATTTCCCTTGCTGTTCAAGCCAAGGGACAGAAAGTATACTATACAGGGGTATCGGACAAGGCGGTTCTAATGGTGTACTCTTTGTTTTGATCTGACTCCTTTATTAGGAACTCTGGGTTTTTATATTTCTTAACATTGGATGGATCGTCTCTTACTAGGTTGCTAGCTACCGCTGCAACCCGGATAAAAACGTCAAAAACACATAAAAAAGTTGTTCATATTTATTTTTATATATTTTTTTATATTCAATTTTGTTTTATTCATTTTATATTCGTTATTATGTATCTGAAAAACATTTTGGGGGAGGGGGGTTCAAACCCACTAAACCCTTGGGTACGTCCTTGAATATTATGTCTATAATCTTCATCATTGTGATAACACATCTTGCTGTTTTGTTTGATTACTTCTCGATACGCCTGGTCGGTTGAATACCTTTGCTTTTCTCTTTTCAAGATACTATCTCTGTTGTTTGTGTAGTATTGTTTTTTCAAATTGCGTATAGCTTGCTTCGATCTAACCATTATTCTAATCAAGAATGAGAGAATTTACATCTTTGTCGTACTTAAGTAGTAATTATGACGTCACGGCGTAATGATTTTATTGACGTCATAGCGCAATGATATTATTTCATGACGTCATCAGAAACAACCATATAATTTCGTGTTTTTCTATTGACGTCATAGCTCTAATATAAAGCAATGACGACATTCATTATTTATCTAGTAGGGTTTCAGACAAGGTAGTTCTAATGATGTACTTTTGTTTTGATTTGACTCTATTTTTAGGAGTTTTGTTATATTTCCTAGCATTGGACTGATCGTCTCTTACTAGCTTCCTAGCTACTGCTGCAACCCAGATTCACATATATAGTTATTTATGAGAGGCAGCCTGGCCGAGTGGTCCAAGACACTGGTGTTAGCCACCAGTCTCTTCGGAGGCGTGGTTATAATAAAGATTGAACTCTTCCCTATACTAACTTGCATAGGCAACTTCACTATAGTTAAGATTACAGTATTTATATTATACATCATTATAAATTATAAAAGGTTCAAATGTTCAAAGATTATAGAGTTAAAAAATTTCCCACACCGGGAATTGAACCTGGGCCTGTTAAGTGAAAGTTAACTATCCTAGCCACTACACCATATGGGACCATAAATAAGTATGATTTAAGAGCCATATGCATATTATTATTTCACCATACCAATTATAATAAGGCCAAAACAAAATCGTTGACTTGCAACCTTACTTTTGACACATTAGTTAAATCTTCATCAGACTTTAAAAATGTTTTGCTAGTTTTACATGAAAGAACGAACCTTAGCCCATAGTAGCAGAAATAAGAATATCTAGGTTGCAGCAATAGTAGCAGAAATAAGAATATCTAGGTTGCAGCTAGGCTAGCAATATCTTACATAATCTGGATTTAAGTGGTAGCTAGCAACCTAGTAAGAAATGCCAACTTATAAGATGATCATTAGAAGAACAAACAATTGCTTATATTGGACTTAGTTAGCTGCCTGATCCTTTGAGGATCGTCTCTTACTATTCCAAAGAAGAAAAAGCCGTAGGATTATTCCTGTTTGTAATAATACATTAAAAGATAACCATATGTGACGTAGTAAGTGAATGCAATATTTATACACGTTCATCTTTCGACAAGTATTGCATTAAACAACGAGCTATAACCTATAGTCATTATAGTAAAGATCCAGGTTGCAGCGGTAGTTATAATAAAAGACGATCATTGGAATAACAAGCAATTGCATACACTGGAATTAGCTAGCTACTTGATTGTTTGAGACTCGTCTCTTACTATTTCAAAGAAGAAAAAGCCTTACGCTTTTTCCTGTGTGTAATCAGTTTATTATCATATCCGGGTTGCAGCGGTAGCTAGAAACCTAGTAAGAGACGACATACGTCCAATGTTAAAATATATAAGAACCTTTAACTCCAAAAAAAAGTCTGATCAAAACAAAAAGTACACCATTAGAACCGCCTTGTCTGAAATCCCTGTATAGGAATCCGGGTGGCAGCGGTAGCTAGCAACCTAGTAAGAGACAATCACGTCCAATGTTAAGAAATATAAAAACCCCTAACTCCTAAAAAAAGAGTCAGATCAAATCCAGGTTGCAGCGGTAGCTATCAACCTAGTAAGAGACGATCGAGTCCAATGTTAAGAAATATAAAAACCCATAGCACCTAAAAAAGGAGTCAGCTCAATCCGGGTTGCAGCGGTAGCTAGCAACCTAGTAAGAGACGATCACGTCCAATGTTAAGAAATATAAAAACCCCTAACTCCTAAAAAAAGAGTCAGATCAAAACAAAAAGTACACCATTAGAATCACCTTGTTCGAAATTCCTATAAGGGAAACTTACCGTCCTTTCGCTTGAATAACAAAGAAAATATATTGGCTTGAAAATCAAGAAAATTGACTTTTACCACGTTATTCTCCACAAAGCGGATATTTTTTTCTTTCTTCTTCTTTTCGAGAGATAGCTTGGCACTGGAACATCGTAGAGAGTTGTTCAATGGCTCATTTTAATGGAAATTAATGGCTTTAAAAACTTTTTGTACTTAAAACAATGTATTTTTAAAATAGAATCAGTTTTTTTACGAAAAATTACATATTTCATATTAAAGATAGATCAATGACGTCATAATCGTATACCAGTGGTAGGATTTGAACCCACACCTCTGAAGAGACTGGTGACTAACATCCGGGTTGCAGTTGTAGCTAGCAACCTTGTAAGAGACGATCACGTCCAATGTTAAGAAATATAAAACCATAACTCCTAAAAAAAGAGTCAGATCAAAACAAAAAGTACACCATTAGAATCACCTTGTCCGAAATTCCTATAAAGGAAACATACCGCCCTTTGGCTTGAATAACAAAGAAAATATATTGGCTTGAAAATCAAGAAAATTGACTTTTACCATGTTATTCTCCACAAAGGGGATATTTTTTCTTTCTTCTTCTTTTCCAGAGATAGCTTGGCACTGGAACATCGTAGAGAGTTGTTCAATGGCTCATTTTAAAAAAAATTAATGGCGTTAAAAACTTTTTGTACTTAAAACAATGTATTTTTAAAATAAAATCAGTTTTTAACGAAAAATTGGATATTTCATATTAAAGATTGATCAATGACGTCATAATTGTATACCAGTGGTAGGATTTGAACCCACACCTTCGAAGAGACTGGTGACTAACACCAGCGCCTTGGACCACTCGGCCGAGAAAAATATCCCACAAACGGGATATTTTTTTCTTTCTTTCTTCTTCTTCTTCTTTTCCATAGATAGCTTGGCACTGGGACATTGAAGAGAGTTGTTCAATGGCTCATTTTAAAGGAAATCTCTAGATCTAGTGCCTTCTTAATTTTCTTTTAAATTAATTATTTTTTACGGAAAACTTAATTTTTTATTATAATAAAGAACGAACTCTATTATAATAATTGCAGCGGTAGCTAGCAACCTAGTAAGAGACGATCACGTCCAATGTTAAGAAATATAAAAACCCATAGTTCCTAAAAAAGGAGTCAGATCAAAACAAAAAGTACACCATTACAACCGCCTTGTCCAAAACCCCTGTATAGGAAACTTTCTGTCCCTTGGCTTGAACAGCAAGGGAAATATATTGGCTTGAAAATCAAGAAAATTGACTTTAACCACGTCTATTCTCCCCAAACGGGATATTTTTTTTCTCTTTTCTCTTTTCTTTGTTTTCAGAGATAGCTTGGCACTGGAACATTGTAGAGGGTTGTTCAATAGCTCATTTTAAAGGAAATTAATTGGGTTAAAAATCTATAGTAACTAAAATAAATTATTTCTAAAAGAGAATAAATTTTTCCACCAAAAACTGCATTTTCGATGTCTTTTCACACTGCAATCTTTCAAACATAATCGTATACCAGCGGTAAGATTTGAACCCACGCCTCCGAAGAGACTGGTGGCTAACACCAGTGTCTTGGACCACTCGGCCAGGCTGCCTCTCATAAATAACTATATATGTGAATCTGGGTTGCAGCAGTAGCTAGCAATCTAGTAAGAGACGATCAGTCCAATGCTAAGAAATATAACAAAACTCTTAAAAATAGAGTCAAATCAAAACAAAAGTACATCATTAGAACTACCTTGTCTGAAACCCTACTAGATAAATAATGAATGTCGTCATAGCTTTATATTAGAGCTATGACGTGAATAGAAAAACACGAAATTATATTGTTGTTTCTGATGACGTCATGAAATAATATCATTGCGCTATGGCGTCAATAAAATCATTACGCCGTGACGTCATAATTACTACTTAAGAACGACAAAGATGTAAATTCTCTCATTCTTGATTAGAATAATGGTTAGATCGAAGCAAGCTATACGCAATTTGAAAAAACAGTACTACACAAACAACAGAGATAGTATCTTGAAAAGAGAAAAGCAAACATATTCAACCGACCAGGCGTATCGAGAAGTAATCAAACAAAACAGCAAGATGTATTATCACAATGATGAAGATTATAGACATGCAAAAATTGAGACAGCCAAACAAAAGTTCAGGTAGAGTTATCACAATGATGAAGATTACCGCATCAAATATAAGAAGAACCAAAAGCAAAGGTATTCAACAGTCCAGGTGTATCGAGAAGTAAAAATTGAGACAGCCAAACAAAAGTTCAAGGAGAGTTATCACAAGGATGAAGATTACCGCATCAAATATAAGAAAAACCAAAAGCAAAGGTATTCAACCGTCCAGGTGTATCGAGAAGTAAAAATTGAGGCAGCCAAACAAAAGATCAAGGAGCGTTACTGGGGTGAAAAAATCTATAATGAAAAAATTAAATTCTCTGCGAGGTTGTACCGAAGAACACATAAGGACAAAGGGAAAAATTACATTCAGAAATACAAGAAGATGGCAAAAATGCAGGCTGATCTTTGTAAATTGAAAAACATTTTACGCATGTTTTATCGGGATCACGAAAAGTATTCAAAATTACAGATTAAAATTCTCTTTGAAAGAGCGGATGCTGTTGAAAAGTCGGCTAGAAATTCTTTGGCAAAGCTTCATAGTAATATCCAAAAGAAATGTAGTCAGTTTAACGATAAGCTTCCAAGGTATGGATTGGCAATTATAATAAATTATAATAAAGATCGAACTCTTCCCTATACTAACTTGCATACGCAACTTCACTATAGTTAAGATTACAGTATTTATATTATACATCATTATAAATTATAAAAGGTTCAAATGTTCGAAGATTATTACACAAAGGAACGATATAGTTCATCATAAATATAATAAAGAACTACTTTTTGCCTATATTAATTTATATTAAAGTTCTTATATATAGATAGGAGGCAACTAAACTGCGTTTCTTTTAAACTTTAAATTTAAGAGAGATTGCTTTAAATTTAATATATTAATATATTCTTTCCGATGAGGCTTCATAAATTGAATCTCCATCGGAAAGAATATATTAATATTTAAAACTGCTTAAGAATAGTGTAATATAAAAGAATATATTAATTCAAATATTGAATCTCTATTGGAAAGAATATACTAATATATCGAATTTATTTCTACATGAAAAGACAAAGATGTAAATGGTCTCATTCATGATTACATAATGGTTGGATCAAAGCAAGCTACACGCAAGTTAAAAAAATAGTATTACACAAAAAACATAGCTAGCATCTTGAAAAGAGGAAAGCAAAGGTATTCAACCGACCAGGCGTATCGAGAATTAATCAAACAAAACAGCAAGATGTGCTATCACATTGATGAAGATTATAGACATGCGAAAATTGAGACGGCCAAACAAAAGATCAAGGAGCGTTATCAAAATGATAAAGATTACCGAATCAAATATAAGAAAAAAGAAAAGCAAAGGTATTCAACCGACCAGGTGTATCGAGAAGTAAAAATTGAGACAGCTAAACAAAACAACAAGGAGCGTTAATGGGGTGACAAAAGCTATAATTAAATACAGTAAAGAACGACCTCTTGCCTATGCTAAATTTTTATAGGCCACTTACGAATAGCATAGTCTAGTAAAGTTATATTTAAGGTCAATATATTAAAATTTTCCATTAAAAGACGATCATTGGAATAAAAACCAATTACATACATTGGATTTAGTTCGCTACTTGATTATTTGAGGCTAGTCTCTTACTATTTCAAAGAAAAAAAGGCCGTTAGCTTTTTCCTGCTTGTAATAATCCGGGTTGCAGTGGTAGCTAGCAACCTAGTAAGAGACGATCACGCCCTATAGTAAATACTAAAGTAACCTATAACTCCTAAAAAAAGATTCAGATCAAAACAAAAAGTGTACTATTAGAACTGCCTTGTCCAAAACTTCTATATAGCAAACTTACCGTTCATTGGCTTGATTTGGGTTGCAGCGGTAGTCCGGGTTGCAGCAGTAGCTAGCAACCTAGTAAGAGACGATCGTGTCCAATGTTAATCCGGGTTGCAGTGGTAGCTAGCAACCTAGTAAGAGACGATCACGTCTCTTACTAAAATATATTGGCTTGAAAATCAAGAAAATTGGCAGCTACTACAACATTCTGCCTAAACAGAATATTTTTTTTCTTTTTTCTTTCTTTTCCACAGATAGCTTGGCACTGGAACATCGTAGAGAGTTGTTCAATGCTTCATTTTAAAGCAAATTAATTGGGTTAAAGATCTTTCGTAACTAAAATAAATTATTTCTAAGAGAGAATACATTTTTCAATTAAAAACCGCATTTTGATGTCTTTTCATAAATATAAAAGATATTTTAAAGATATTTAAAGATATTTTTAAAGGTCTTTTTAAAGATATTTGATTTTTGTACATAAATCATAATTGTATACCATAACAGCGGTAATCCAGGTTGCAGCGGTAGCTAGCAATCCGGGTTGCAGCGGTAGCTAGCAACCTAGTAAGAGACGATCACGTCCAATGTTAAGAAATAAAAAAAGCCCATAGCTCCCAAAAAAGGAGTCAAATCAAAACAAAAAGTACACCATTAGAACCGCTTTTTCTGAAACCCCTGTATAGGAAACTCTTTCATTTGGCTTGAACAGCGAGGGAAATATATTGGCTTGAAAATCAAGAAAATTGACTTTAACCACGTTATTCTCCACAAACGGGATATTTTTTTTCTTTCTTTTGTTTCCAGAGATAGCTTGGCACTGGAACATCGTAGAGAGCAGTTAAATAGTTCATTTTAAAGGAAATCTCTAGATCTAGCGCCTTTTGCATTTAATTTACACTTTTTTTAATTAATTATTTTTTACGAAATAATTAATTTTTATATACAATTTTTATCAATGACGTCATAGTCGCTGGATGTAGTTAGTATCCGGGTTAAAGTGATAGCTAGCAACCTAGTAAGAGACGATCACGTCCAATGTTAAGAAATATAAAAACCTATAATTCCTAAAAAAGAAGTCAGATCAAAACAAAAAGTATACCATTAGAACCGCCTGTGTCCAAAACCCCTGTATAGGAAACGTTCTGTCCCTTGGCTTGAACAGCAAGGGAAATATATTAGCTTGAAAATCAAGAAAAGTGCCAGCTAATACAACATTCTGCCTAAACGGGATTTTTTTTTCTTCCTTGTTTTCCACAGATAGCTTGGCACTGGAATATAGTAGAGAGTTGTTCAATTGCTCATTTTTAAAGGAAATTAATTGGGTTAAAAATCTTTTGTAACTAAAATAAATTATTTCTAAGAGCTCATTTTAAAGCAAATTAATTAAGTTAAAAATCTATCGTAACTAAAATAAATTATTTCTAAAAGAGAATAAATTTTTCCACCAAAAACTACTGCATTTATGATGTCTTTTCACACTGCAGTATTTCAAACATTATACCAGCGGTAAGATTTGAACCCACGCCTCCGAAGATCCGGGTTGCAACAGTAGCTAGCAACCTAGTAAGAGACGATCACGTCCAATGTTAAGAAATATAAAAACCCATAGTTTCTAAAAAAAAAAGAGTCAGATCAAAATAAAAAGTACACCATTAGAACCGCCTTGTCCGAAACCCCTGTATAGGAAACTTTCTTTCCCTTGACTTGAACAGCAAGGGAAATATATTGGCTTGAAAATCAAGAAAAGTGGCAGCTATTGCAACATTCTGCCTAAGCGGGATATTTTTTTCTCTTTTCTTTTGTATCCCGAGATAGCTTGGCACTGGAACATCGTAGAGGGTTGTTCAATAGCTCATTTTAAAGGAAATTAATTGGGTTAAAAATCTATAGTAACTAAAATAAATTATTTCTAAAAGAAAATAAATTTTTCCACCAAAAACTGCATTTTCGATGTCTTTTCACACTGCAGTCTTTCAAACATAATCGCGTACCAGCGGTAAGATTTGAACCCATTACATTAAAAGACGATCATTGGAATAACAAACAATTGCATACATTGGAATTAGCTAGCTACTTGAATGTTTGAGACTCGTCTCATACTATTTCAAAGAAGAAAAAGCCGTAGGCTTTTTCCTGTGTGTAGTCAGTTTATTATCATAGGCAGCGCGCTAGCACTGCCTGAGTAAACAACGATGTGGGCACAATGTGTTTTTTTTTTCAGTCGTCTGGGTTGCAGCGGTAGCTAGCAACCTATTAAGAGACGATCACGTCCATTGTTAAGAAATATAAAAACCCATAGCTTCTATAAAATTATAGCAAAGAATGAACTATAACCTAAAGTAATTGAACTACAAAGCAAACCATTAGAATATGCCATTATTAGCCTATATCCATTAGACTTCATATTATAATAAAGAACGATCTCTTGCCTATACTAAATTATATAGGCCACTTAACTATAGTATAGGTTAGTAAATTCACATTAAAAGGCGATCACTGAAATAACAAACCATTCCATACATTGGACTTAGTTAGCTAATTTATTGTTTGAGTTTCGTCTCTTACTATTTAAAAGAAGAAAAAGCCGTAGGCTTTTTCCCGTTTGTATATATAGTTAAAAAACGAACTCAAGTCCAAGGAAACTGAACCCTGTGGTTTATTCATATTATCTTCATTATCTTAGCTAGAATGTAAATAAACAAGTTTCTTTTTTACTCTAGGCCATAGTAAGCAATTTAATTTTAACAATAAAGAATTAAGGCAGAACCTAAATGGTAGTATAAGTAAGCTACATTTTGCTACAGTAAAGAACTATCTCTCGCTCATAATAACTGATATATGGTGGCTCTAGGGGTAGCAGCAATCCGGATTGCAGCGGTAGCTAGCAACCTAGTAATAAACAATCACGTCCAATGTTAAGAAATATAAAAACCCATAGCTCCTAAAAAAGGAATTTGATCAAAACAAAAAGTACACCTTTAGAACCGCCTTGTCCGAAACCCCTGTATAGGAAACTTTCTGTTCCATGGCTTTAACAGCAAGGGAAATATATTGGTTTGATTACATTAAGGGACGATCATTTCAATAACAAACCATTGCCGTCTTTGGACTTAGTTAGCTACTTGATTGTTTGAGGTTCGTCTCTCTGTTTGTAATCATATAGCATAGAATCTGGGTTGCAGCGGTAGATAGCAACCTAGTAAGAGACAATCAGTCCAATGTTAAGAAATCCGGGTTGCAGCGGTAGCTAGCATCCGGGTTGCAGGGGTAGCTAGCAACCTCCGGGTTGCAGCGGTAGCTAGCAACCTAGTAAGAGACGATGATTTCCAATGTTAAGAAATATAAAAACCCATAGTTCCTAAAACAGGAGTCAGATCAAATTCAAAAGTACACCATTAGAACTGCCTTTTTACAATAAGGAACGAACTGTAGTACAATAAAGAACGACACCTAGCCCATGTTAACTAAAACATAAATAGGGATTATGTAATTCCCATCAGTATCATGGCTGTTTACATTAAAAGATGATCATTGGAATAACATATCACTGCATACATTGGACTTCGTTAGCTACTTGATTGCTTGAGGCTCGTCTCTTACTATTTCAAAGAAGAAAAAGCCGTAGGTTTTTTCCTGTTTGTAATAATATAGCATTAAACGAAACCCAAGTTGTAAGTGACGTCATTGGAACATTGAAGAGAGTTTTTCAATAGCTCATTTTAAAGAAAATTAATGGGGTTAAGAACTATTTATAATTACAAAAAATTATTTTTAAAGTAGAATCAGTTTTTCGAAAAACTGCATATTTCATATCAAAGATTTATCAATGACGTCATAATTGTATACCAGCGGTAAGATTTGAACCCACACCTTCGAAGAGACAGGTGACTAACACAAGCGCCTTGGACCACTCAGCCACGCTGCCCCTCATAACTATATATGTGAATCCGGGTTGAAGCAGTAGCTAGCAACCTACTAAGAGACGCTCAAGCCCAATGCTAATAAATATAAAAACCCAGAACTACTAAAAATAGAGTCAGATATTAATATTTCTTATGACATCATATAAGCAATTTATTATATAATATCACACATAGCATAATTAAGATTATTGAGTTTCCAACGCATCAGTCATTTATATGATATAATGTCTGTTGGAAGGCCAAAAAAAACGAAAATTTGCTGTTGCGGTTACTATAAATGATGATTCTTTGGAACTAAAACCTGAAATATTAAACGTGATAAGATGTGAGAATCGACAACCTGGACCATCAATTGCGAAAACACCAATACGGGCAACCAAAGCAAAGGCAATTGCTAAATTGTCTGAAGTAATCAAAATCCAAAAACTTGTCAAAAATGAAAATGATAATCAAACATGAGCGGTTAAAAGATATACGAAAACGACAATTAAAGTGTGTCAAAAATAAAAATGAAGATGGCACAACTACAAAGCACACCATAATAACTGAAAGATGTGTTTGGGTGTATGAAGCGGTTTTATAATCCGGGTTGCAGTTATAGCTAGCAACCTAGCAAGAGACGATCACGTCCAATGTTAAGAAATATAAAAACCTATAGCTCCTAAAAAAGGAGTCAGATCAAAACAAAAAGTACACCATTAAAACCACTTTGTCCGAAACCCTTATAATAAAGAACGACCTCTTGCCTATACTAAATTTTATAGACCACTTAATTATAGTATAGGTTAGTAAAGTTTACATATCCGGGTTGAGGCGGTAGCTAGCAACCTAGTAAGAGACGATCACCTCCAGTGTTAAGAAATATAAAAACCCTCATCTCCTAAAAAAAGAGTCAGATCAAAACAAAAAGTACACCATTAAAACCGCCTTGTCCGAAACCCCTATAGAGGAAACTTACCGCCCTTTTGCTTGAATAACAAAGTTTATAATAAAGAACGACCTCTTGCCTATACTAAATTTTATAGACCACTTAATTATAGTATAGGTTATTAAAGTTTACATATCCAGGTTGCAGTGGTAGCTAGCAACCTAGTAAGAGACGATCACGTCCAATGTTAAGAAATATAAAAACCCATAGTTCCCAAAAAAAGGAGTCAGATCAAAACAAAAAGTACACCATTAGAACCGCCTTGTCCGAAACCTCTGTATAGTAAACTGTATAGAAAAGTGCCAGCTAATATAACATTCTGCCTAAACGGGATTTTTTTTTCTTCCTTGTTTTCCACAGATAGCTTGGCACTGGAATATAGTAGAGAGTTGTTCAATGGCTCATTTTAAAGAAAATTAATTGGGTTAAAAATCTTTTTAACAAAAATAAATTATTTCTAAGAGAGAATAAATTTTTCAATTAAAAACTGCATTTTTGATGTCTTTTCATACTGCAATCTTTTCAAATCCGGGTTGCAGCTGTAGCAAGCAGCCTAGTAAGAGACGATTACGTTCAATGTTAAGAAATAAGAAAACTCATAGCTCCTAAAAAAGCAGTCAGATCAAAACAAAAAGTACATTATTAGAACCCCTTGTCCGAAACCTCTATATATGAAACTTTCTGTCAATTGGCTTGAAAAGCAAGGGAAATATATTGGCATGAAAATCAAGAAAAGTGGCAGCTACTACAACATTCTGCCTAAACGGTATATTTTTTTCTTTCTTTCTTTTATTTCCAGAGATAGCTTGGCACTGGAACATCGTAGAAAGTTGTTCAATGGCTCATTTTAAAGGAAATTAATTGGGTTAAAAACTTTTTGTAACTAAAACAAATTATTTTAGAACAGGATAAATTTTTCCACTAAAAACTGTATTTTTGATGTCTTTCCATACTGCTGTCTTTTCAAAGACATTTGATTTTTGAAGCAATCAAACAGTTCGTGGTAAGGTTGTATTTTAAACTTTATATTCCATAGATAGCTTAGCACTGGAACATCGTAGAGTTGTTCAATGGATGATTTTAAAGTAAATTAATAACATTCAAGGACGTATCCAAAGGGTTTAGTGGGTTTGAGCCCCCCTCCCCTAAAATGTTTTTCAGATTCATAATAACGAATGAAAAATGAATAAAACAAAATTGAATATAAAAAATATACAAAAATGAATATGAACGACTTTTTTATAAGTTTTTGAAGTTTTTATTATAATAAATACAGTAACGAACGATCTCTCCCCCATAGTAACTGATATACGACTTTACAATCGGAGACTTGAATCCGGGTTGCAGCGGTAGCTAGCAACCTAGTGATAGACGATCACGTCCAATGTTAATAAATATAAAAGCCCATAGTTCCTAAGAAATATGACAAAGAACGACCTCTTGCCTATACTAAATTTTATACGCCACTTAATTATAGTATAGGTTAGTAATTCCACAGATAGCTTGGTATAATAAACATCAAACTCTTCCCTATACTAACTTGCATACGCAACTTCACTATAGTTAACATTACAGTATTTATATTTTTATTACATTAACGAACGAACTTTAGTCCATAGTTTATATTAAAGGACGATCATTAGAAAAGCAAACCATTGCATACATTAGACTGAGTTAGTTTTTCAGTTTAGAATCGCTAAAGATTTATAATAAAGAACGACCTCTTGCCTATACTATGTTTTATAACTATAGTTTAGGCTAGTACAGTTATATTTATGGTCAATATATTCAAATTTTCCATTAAAACACGATCATTGGAATAAAAACCCATTACATACATTTGATTTAGTTAGCTTCTTGATTTTTTGAGGCTAGTCTCTTACTATTTCAAAGAAGAAAAAGCCGTAGGCTTTTTCCTGTTTGTAATCAATTAGAAAGAGCTCTACCTTTAAAATGAGATACATAGTGCTTTGAGTTGTTTCCGGGTTGCAGCGGTAGCTAGCAACCTAGTAAGAGACGATCACGTCCAATGTTAAGAAATATAAATCCGGGTTGCAGCGGTAGCTAGCAACCTAGTAATCCGGGTTGCAGCGGTAGCTAGCACCTAGTAAGAGACGATCACGTCCAATGTTAAGAAATATAAAAACCCATAGTTCCTAACAGAGGAGTCAGATCAATACAAGAAGTAAACCATTAGAGCCGCCTTTTCCGAAACCCCTGTATAGGAAGCTTTCTGTCCCTTGGCTTGAACAGCAAGAGAAATATATTGGCTGGAAAATCAAGAAAAGTGGCAGCTACTACAACATTCTGCCTAAACGAGATATTTTTTTCTTTTTTTTCCTTTTTTCTTCTTTTCCAGAGATAGCTTGGCACTGGAATATCGTAGAGAGTTGTTCAATAGCTCATTTTAAATCAAATTAATTAAGTTAAAAATCTATAGTAACTAAAATAAATTATTTTTAAAAGAGAATAAATTTTTCCACCAAAAACTGCATTTATGATGTCTTTTCATCCTGCAGTATTTCAAACCTTATACCAGCGGTAAGATTTGAACCCACGCCTCCGAAGATCTGGGTTGCAGCAGTAGCTAGCAACCTAGTAAGAGACGATCACGTCCAATGTTAAGAAATATAAAAACCCATAGTTCCTAAAAAAAGGAGTCAGATCAAAACAAAAAGTACACCATTAGAACCGCCTTGTCCGAAACCCCTGTATAGGAAACTTTCTTTCCCTTGACTTGAACAGCAAGGGAAATATATTGGCTTGAAAATCAAGAAAAGTGGCAGCTATTGCAACATTCTGCCTAAGCGGGATATTTTTTTCTCTTTTCTTTTGTATCCAGAGATAGCTTGGCACTGGAACATCGTAGAGGGTTGTTCAATAGCTCATTTTAAAGGAAATTAATTGGGTTAAAAGTCTATAGTAACTAAAATAAATTATTTCTAAAAGAAAATAAATTTTTCCACCAAAAACTGCATTTTCGATGTCTTTTCACACTGCAGTCTTTCAAACATAATCGCATACCAGCGGTAAGATTTGAACCCATTACATTAAAAGACGATCATTGGAATAAAAAACAATTGCATACATTGGAATTAGCTAGCTACTTGAATGTTTGAGATTCGTCTCATACTATTTCAAAGAAGAAAAAGCCGTAGGCTTTTTCCTGTGTGTAGTCAGTTTATTATCATAGGCAGCGCGCTAGCACTGCCTGAGTAAACAACGATGTGGGCACAATGTGTTTTTTTTCTTCTTCAGTCGTCTTGGTTGCAGCGGTAGCTAGCAACCTAGTAAGAGACGATCACGTCCAATGTTAAGAAATAAAAAAACCCATAGCTTCTATAAAATTATAGCAAAAAATGAACTATAACCTAAAGTAATTGAACTACAAAGCAAACCATTAGAATATGCCATTATTAGCCTATATCCATTAGACTTCATATTATAATAAAGAACGATCTCTTGCCTATACTAAATTATATAGGCCACTTAACTATAGTATAGGTTAGTAAATTTACATTAAAAGACGATCACTGAAATAACAAACCATTCCATACATTGGACTTAGTTAGCTACTTTATTGTTTGAGTTTCGTCTCTTACTATTTAAAAGAAGAAAAAGCCGTAGGCTTTTTCCTGTTTGTATATCTAGTTAAAAAACGAACTCAAGTCCAAAGAAACTGAACCCTGTGGTTCATTCATATTATCTTCATTATTTTAGCTAGAATGTAAATAAACAAGTTTCTTTTTTAATCTAGGCCATAGTAAGCAATTTAATTTTAACAATAAAGAATTAAGGCAGAAACCTAAATGGTAGTATAAGTAAGCTACATTTTGCTACAGTAAAGAACTATCTCTCGCTCATAATAACTGATGTATGGTGGTTCTAGGGGTAGCAGCAATCCGGGTTGCAGCGGTAGCTAGCAACCTAGTAATAAACAATCATGTCCAATGTTAAGAAATATAAAAACCCATAGCTCCTAAAAAAGGAATTTGATCAAAACATAAAGTACACCTTTAGAACCGCCTTGTCCGAAACTCCTGTATAGGAAACTTTCTGTTCCATGGCTTGAATAGCAAGGGAAACATATTGGTTTGATTACATTAAGGGACGATCATTTCAATAACAAACCATTGCAGACTTTGGACTTAGTTAGCTACTTGATTGTTTGAGGTTCGTCTCTCTGTTTGTCATCATATAGCATAGAATCTGGGTTGCAGCGGTAGATAGCAACCTAGTAAGAGACAATCAGTCCAATGTTAAGAAATCCGGGTTGCAGCAGTAGCTAGCATCTGGGTTGCAGCGGTAGCTAGCAACCTCCGGGTTGCAGCGGTAGCTAGCAGCCTAGTAAGAGACGATCACGTCCAATGTTAAGAAATATAAAAACCCATAGTTCCTAGTAAGAGACGATCACCTCCAGTGTTAAGAAATATAAAACCCCTCAACTCCTAAAAAAAGAGTCAGATCAAAACAAAAAATACACCATTAAAACCGCCTTGTCCGAAACCCCTATAGAGAAAACTTACCGCCCTTTTGCTTGAATAACAAAGTTTATAATAAAGAACGACCTCTTGCCTATACTAAATTTTATAGACCACTTAATTATAGTATAGGTTAGTAAAGTTTACATATCCGGGTTGCAGTGGTAGCTAGCAACCTAGTAAGAGACGATCACGTCCAATGTTAAGAAATATAAATACCCATAGTTCCCATAAAAGGAGTCAGATCAAACCTTGTCCGAAACCCCTGTATAGTAAACTTTCTGTCCCTTGGCTTGAACAGCAAGGGAAATATATTGGCTTGAAAATCAAGAAAAGTGACAGCTACTACAACATTCTGCCTAAACGGGATATTTTTTTTTTCTTTGTATCCAGAGATAGCTTGGCACTGGAACATCGTAGATAGTTGTTCAATAGCTCATTTTAAAGGAAATTCATTGGGTTAAAAATCAATAGTAACTAAAATAAATTATTTCTAAAAGAGAATACATTTTTCCACCAAAAACTGCATTTTTAATGTTTTTTCACACTGCAGTCTTTCAAACATTATACTAGCGGTAAGATTTGAATCCACGCCTCCGAAGAGACTGGTGGCTAAAACTAGTGCCTTGGACCTCTCGGCCAGGCTGCCTCTCATAAATAAATATATATGTGAATTTTGGTTGCAGCAGTAGCTAGCAACCTAGTAAGAGACGACCAGTCCAATGCTAAGAAATATAAAAACCCAAAACTCCTAAAAATAGTCAGATCAAAACAAAAGTACATCATTAGAACTACCTTGTCTGAAACCCTACTAGATAAATAATTAATGTCATCATAGTTTTATATTAAAGCTATGACGTGAATAGAAAAACACGAAATTATATTGTTGTTTCTGAAGACGTCATGAAATAATACCATTGTGCTATGACGTCATGAAATAAAATCATTACATCGTGACGTCATAATTACTATATAAGAAACGTCAAAACTGTAAATGGTCACATTCGTGAATACATAATGGTTAGATCAAAGCAAGCTACACGCAAGTTAAAAAAACAGTACTACAAAAAAACAGAGATAGTATCTCGAAAAGAAAAAAGTAAAGGTATTCAACCGACCAGGCGTATAAAGAAGTATTCAAACAAAACAGCAAGATGTGTTATCACAATGATGAAGATTATAGACATGCGAAAATTGAGACATCCAAACAAAAGATCAAGGAGCGTTATCACAATGATGAAGATTACCAAAAATATATAAGAAAAAGTTTCTACCAGAATAATGGGTATATAATGGGGTAACAAAAGCTATAATGAAAAATTAAATTCTTTGCGAGGTTGTACCGAAGAACGCATAAGGACAAAGGGAAAGAATACATTCAGAAATTCAAGAAGATGGCAAAAATGCAGGCTGATCTTCGTAAATTGAGAAACATTTTACGCATGTTTTACCAGGATCACGAAAAGTATTCAAAATTACAGATTAAAATTCTCTTTGAAAGAGCGGATGCTGTTGAAAAGTCGGCTGAACAGTTTATAGATGCAATGGAAAATGTTCGACAACACAGTGAATATACGGAGGCGTACTTCTTAGAAAATTCGTATATTAATTTTGGAAGGAGCAATTGCAGTTTATGTAGCAGCAATAAAAATATATATATACAAGCATACCTATCAACAGCCAAGGAAAAGCAATGTTTTTCAATTATGACGAAAACGAGCCTGTTAGGGTTATTAGTATATGTGTTTGTAAGACTAATGATTTAGAACAAATTCCTGGAACACCGACTCAAGAACAAATTATTTCTAACTTTGTTTTAAACAGTTCTTTTAGTTCTACTGAATATTTGGCAAAACATGCTCTGTGTAGTAGAACAAACTGTCCTGGAAAGTACGAGACAAAAAATACTCTGAAACTAAATCTGACAAGGAAATTATGATGGCTGGAGTCACCTATAACAATCTGAGTAAATATTCAAAACCAAAAATTGGGCAGCAGGTTACTTGGATAAGTCACCCTGATATCTGCAAGCTCTATCCGACGGATATTGAATTATGTCAAATTCTTTTTGATATTCTTGAAAATAATATAGCATTAAAATTTTCAACCGACAAAGTGGTTAATTTCTACCTTGGCGAATTGGATTATTGTGAAATCAATTACAGGGACACAAGAAAGCATGGGCATTCGTTATACTGTAGCCCAAATGAGGGATGTCAGAGCTATTTGCCTTCTCTAAGGGCACTAGCTCCACATTTTCCTGTCTTGACCTGTTTCATTAATAGCGTATATAAGGCAGTATTAAAATCTAAGATTATACAACATATTAATCCACTAAAAGTCGAGGGCTCGTACAAGGAATTAAGTCATTATTTAGAAGTACATAAAGGATCGATCTGAAAATTAGTAAATAACACACAACAGCACGTAATTGAATAGCTTAGTTGCCTTATTTTCTGTGGTTTTTTAACCATAGTATAGTTGAAAACAAAGGTGGTAATAAATTCCTTCGACCTGTATTTGAACCAGCGACATTATAATAAAGAATGACCTCCTGCCTATACTAAATTATATAGGCCACTTAACTATAGTATAGGTTGGTAAATTTACATTAAAAAACTATCACTGAAATAACAAACCATTCCATACAATGGACTTAGTTAGCTACTTGATTGTTTGAGTTTCGTCTCTTACTATTTAAAAGAAGAAAAAGCCGTAAGCTTTTTCCTGTTTGTATTTATAGTTAAAAAACGGACCCAAGCCCAAAATAACTGAACCCTGTGGTTCATTCATATTATCTTCACTATTTTAGCTAGAATGTAAATAAACAAGTTTCTTTTTATTTACAGTAAAGAACGATCTCTCTCCCATACTAACTGATATATTGTGGTTCCAGGTGTAGTTACATAAAGGACGAATATAGCTCATCATAAATAAAATTTGTCAATTATCCGGGTTGCAGCGGTAGCTAGTTATAATAAAGAACGACCCATTGCCTATACTAAATTTTATACGCCACTTAATTATAGTATAGGTTAGTAATTCAACAGTTAGCTTGGCACTGGAACATCATAGAGAGTTGTTCAATGGTTCATTTTAAAGAAAATTAATGGGGTTAAAAACTTCTTGTAATTGAAATAAATTATTTCTATTACATTAAGAAATTTTAATTATGTTTCTTAAGATTTACAGTAAAGAACGATCTCTCATCCATAGTAACTGATAAATGTTGGTTCCAGGGGTAGTTACTTGAGGTTCGTCTCTTACAATTTCAAATCATAATAAAGAACGAATATTTTACCGATTATCTACTAATAACCATATATGACATAATAAGTGAAATGACGTAATATCTAAAACTAATAACCATATATGACTTAATGAGCGACGTGACGTAAAAATTGAAAAAATTAATTTTTATTTTATTTTCGTTTTTAGTTCAGAATCAGTAAAGTTATAAACTGCAAAAACATTTTTGGTGTCTGAACAATAGTTTTAATCTTTTAATTTAGACTAGAAAAATACCTGAAAATTTAAAAATTAGTTTAATTTTTTGTTAGGTTTACATTCAAGAACGATCTTGAGTCCATTGTAACTGAAGTGTTACAAGGATCCGGGTCGCAGCGGTAGCTAGCAACCTAGTAAGAGACGATCACGTCCAATGTTAAGAAATATAAAAACCCCTAACTCCTGAGAAAAGAGTCAGATCAAAACAAAAACTACACCATTAGAACCACCTTGTCCAAAACCCCTATTAAGGGAACTTATCACTCTTTGGCTTGAATAGCAAACAAAATATATTGGCTTGAAAAATGAAGAAAATTGACTCTAACCACGTTATTCTCCACAAACGGGATATTTTTTTCTTTCCGCTTGATTTTCCTCCTCAACTAGCTGGGCACTGAAAAATCATAGAGAGCTGTATAATAGCTCGTTTTAAAGGAAATTGCAACATCTAGTCACTTTTGTAATTAAAAATAAAATACTTTTTAAAGTAGTTACATAAAGGACCGATATAGCTCATCAAAAATGGTGTTTGTCAATTAATAACCGGGTCGCAGCGGTAGCTAGCAACCTATCCAGGTTGCAGCGGTAGCTAGCAACCTAGTAAGAAATTATCACGTCCAATGTTAAGAAATATAAAAACCCATAGCTCCTAAAAAAAGAGTCAGATCAAAACAAAAAGTACACCATTAGAACCGCCTCGTCCGAAACCCCCGTATAGGAAACTTTCTGTCTCTTGGCTTGAACAGCAAGGGAAATATATTGGCTTGAAAATCAAGAAAAGTGGCAGCTAATAGAGCATTCTGCCTAAACGACATCTTTTTTTCTTTTTTTTTCTTTTCCACACATAGCTTGGCACTGGAATATCGTAGAGAGTTGTTCAGTGGCTCATTTTGAAGAAGATCCGGGTTTCAGCGGTAGCTAGCAACCTAGTAAGAGACGATCACGTCCATTGTTAACAAATATAAAAACCCACAACTCCTAAGAAAAAGACAGGTCAAAACAAAAAGTGCACATTAGAAGCGCCTTGTCCAAAACCCTATATAGGAAACTTTCTGTCCCTTGGCTTTAACATCAAGGAAAATTTAGAAAAAACCATAAGGAGACTAAAAGTTAGTATTAATCCGGGTTTGGAGCGGTAGCTAGCATCCTAGTAAGAGACGATGACGTCCAATGTTAAGAAATATAAAAACCCATAGTTCTTAAAAAAGGAGTCAGATCAAAACAAAAGTACACCATTAGAACCGCATTGTCCGAAACCCCTGTATAGGAAACTTTCTGTCCCTTGGCTTGAACAGCAAGGGAAATATATTGGCTTTAAAATCAAGAAAAGTGGCAGCTATTATTAGCCGGGTTGCAGCAGTAGCTAGCAACCTAGTAAGAGACGATCACCTCCAATGTTAAGAAATATAAAACCCCCCAACTCCTAAAAAAAGAGTCAGATGAAAACAGAAAGTACACCATTAGAACTGCCTTGTCCGAAACCCCTATAAAGGAAACTTACCACCCTTTGGCTTGAATAACAAAGAAAATATATTGGCTTGAAAATCAAGAAAATTGACTTTAACCACGTTATTCTCCACAAACGGGATATCTTTTTCTTTCCGCTTGATCTTTCTCCTCAGCTAGCTGGGCATTGGAAAATCATAGAGAGCGGTATAATAGCTTAATTTAAAGGAAATTGCTACATCTAGTGCCTTTTGTAATTAAAAATAAAATACTTTTTAAAGTAGAATCAATTTTGTCAAAAAAAATGCATTTTTGGTGTATTTTCATGCTGCAGTCTTTTCAAAGATATTTGAATTTTGAAGCAATCAAACAGTTCATGGTAATGAACTCTATAGTAATAATAGCTACTTGTCTCAATAGTAACTGAAACTCCTGGAACCAAAATTTTCTTTTTTGGCTTAATTGCTAAAATTATTACGTAAGCTGCAAAAATATTTATGATGCCTAATCAGTGATAGTACTATGATAAAGAACAAATATAAAGTTGTAAGGGTAAAAAGTGATTAAATTTTCTCGTATTATATTATAATTTATAACGTAAAAAGTTAACGGAATATTTATACACGTTTATCTTTCAACAAGAATCCGGGTTGCAGTGCAAGCTAGCAACCTGGTAAGAGACGATCACGTCCAATTTTAAGAAATATAAAAACCCATAGTCCCTAAAAAAGGAGTCAGATCTAAACAAAAAGTACACCATTAGAACCGTTTTGTCCGAAACCCCTGTACAGGAAACTTTCTGTCCCTTGGCTTGAACAGCAAGAAAAGTGGCAGCTACTACAACATTCTGTCTAAACGGGATATTTTTTTTTTTTTTCTTATTTTCCACAGATAGTTTGGCACTGGAACATCGTATTACATAAAGGCTCGATCATCGAATTTAAGCTGAAACTAAGTAAAGGACAATTATGCTTCCATATATTCACAGTGATGTATTTCATTAAAAGACGACTTACTATTTAAAGGAAGAAAAAGCCGTAGGCTTTTTCCTGTTTGTATTTACAGTTAAAAAACGAACTCAATCCCAAAGAAACTGAACCCTGTGGTTCATTCATATTGTCTCCATTATTTTAGCTAGGATGTAAATAAATAAGTTTCTTTTTTAAATTTTAAATTTAAAGGATAGTGATTTTAATTCAACACATTAAAAGTTCTCCCCAACGGGGAATCGAACCCCATTCTCCCATGTAACAAGTGGGCAGTGCTTACCATTAGACTATCGAAGACTTATAAAGTGAAAGTTACATATAAGATATGATAATAATTTTTATTACCTTGTCCGAAACCCCTGAATAGGAAACTTTCTGTCCCTTGGCTTGAACAGCAAGGGAAATATATTGGCTTGAAAATCATCCGGGTTGCAGCGGTAGCTAGCCACCTAGTAAGAGACAATTATGTAAAGTAAAGGACAATTATGCCTCCATATATTCACAGTGATATATAAGATTTCCCATTACATCTGTAAACTGTTCCACAGTTGCCGGTCCATACCTTGGAAGCTTTTCACTAAACATGCAATATTTCTTTCGGATATTACTATGAACTTTTGCGAAAGCATCTCTAGCTGACTTTTCAACAAAATCTATTCTTTCAGAGATAATTTTAATCTTTATTTTTGAATATTTTTCGTAATCTTGGTAAGAAATTCGTAAAATTTTTCTCAATTTACAAAGATCAGCCTGTGCGTTCTATTGCAGCTTGTGTAAACTGCAAAAACATCCATGGTATCCGAGCAATAGTTCGGAATATTTCAATTCAAGCTAGAAAAATTCTTAAAATGTTAAAATTAGTTTTATTTTTGGTTAGGTTCTCTGGGATTGACTATGTAGTTTCAGACCGAAAAATTCCATTTTTTAATATATATTTTATTTTTCAGTTTAGAATCGCTAAAGTTATTATGTAAACTGCAAAAATATTTGTGATATCTGAGCAATAATTTTATTCTTTTCATTCAAACTAACAAAATACCTGAAAATTTAAAAATTAGTTTCACTTTTTGTTAGGTTATGTATACTCGATACGGGTCATAAGAAGTGTTAATTAGATGAAAATATTATTTCTCGTTTTGTAATAAGATGCCTTCTAAGCGAGTTATTATACGTAATTTAAAAAATTATAATAAAGATCGAACTCTTCCCTATACTAACTTGCATATGCAACTTCACTATAGTTAAGATTACAGTATTTATATTTTTACATTAAAAGACGATCACTGAAATAACAAACCATTCCATACATTGGACTTAGTTGGCTACTTGATTGTTTGAGTTTCGTCTCTTACTATTTTAAAGAAGAAAAAGCCGTAAGCTTTTTCCTGTTTGTATTTATAGTTAAAAAACGAACTCAAGTCCAAAGAAACTGAACACTGTGGTTCATTCATATTATCTTCATTATTTTAGCTAGAATGTAAATAAACAAGTTTCTTTTTTAAATTTTAAATTGAAAAGATAGTGCTTTTAATTCAACATATTAAAAGTTCTCCCCGACGGGGAGTCAAACCTCTTCTCCCAGGTAACAAGTGGGCATACTTACCATTAGACTATCGAAGACTTATAAAATAAAAGTTACATCTAAGATATGATAATAATTTTTTAATCCGGGTTACATAAGGGCTCGATTATCGAATTTTTATAATAAATAGCGAACTCTTGCCTATAATAGATCAGATACTCAACTTAATTATAGTTAATAATATTTATAATAAGGATTATAATAAGGAATGAACTCTTGCCTGTAGTAACTAAAATATTAAAATAAGCAATCACATAAAAGCTCCATCTAGTTTATTAAAACTAGGGATTACATAAGTTTTATTGATATCATGGTTGTAGATATAGATGAAACCTAGTAAAGAAAAAACCATGTCAAAGGAATTATAATAAAGAGCAAACTCTGGCGTATAGTAACCAAAATATTAAAATTAATAATTACATAAAAGCTTGATTTAGTTCATTATAATTACATTAATAGAATGTACTGTAGCCCATGGTAACTGAAGTATTAAAAGGAATCATTATATAGAGGATGAAGCAACACATACTAATCTTTAGATAAGGTAATATAGCATAAATTATTTTGATTAGTTTCCTTAAGTAGTCATCATAGGTAAAAGTTTCCCATACCAGGAATGGAATTAATTTTATAATAAAGAACGAATATTCTACCGATTGTCAACTAATAACCGTATATGACGCATTAAGTGACATAATGTAATAGCTAACACCGATTGTGTACTAATAACAATATATTTGATGAGTGACGTGACTTAAATTACATTTACGAACGAACTATCTTCCATAGTAATTATAATAAGGATTGATTCCGGGTTGGAACGGTAGCTAGCAACCTAGTAAGAGACGATCACGTCCAATACTAAGAAATAAAATGACCCAAAACTCCTAGAAATGATTTCGGATCGAAACACAAAGCGCGCTATTAGAACCACCTTGTCCGAAACTCTTATATAGGAAACTTGCACTCTTTTGGCTTGAACAACAAAGAAAACATGTTTGCTTGAAAAACAAGAAAAATGGCTTGAACTGCACTGTTCTTTATTGACATCATCATTTTTCCTTTTTTTTCTCCTCGGCTAGTTCAACACAGGAAAATCAGAGAGAACTGTTTGATGGTTCATTTTAAAGTAAATTGCTGTATCTAGTGCATTTTGTAATGAAACAGAAAATAGTTTTTAAAACGGAATCAATTTTTACAGTAAAGAACGATCTCTCGCCTATAGTAACTGCTATACGCTGGTTCCAGGGGTAGTCCGGGTTGCAGCGGTAGCTAGCAATCCAGGTTGCAGCGGTAGCTAGCAACCTAGTAAGAGACGATCACGCCCCATAGTAAACACTAAAGTAACCCATAACTCCTGAAAAAAGATTCAGATCAAAACAAGAACTTCACTATTAGAACCGCCTTGTCCAAAACTTCTATATAGCAAACTTACCGGTCTTTGGCTTGAATAACAAAGCAAATATATTGGTTTGAAAATTGAGAAAATTGACTTTAACCACTATATTCTCCACAAACGGCATCTTTTTTTCTTTCTGCTTTTTCTTCCTCCTCAGCTAGCTGGGCACTGAAAAATCATAGAAACCTGAATAATAGCTCATTGTAAAGGAAATGGCTATGTCTGGTCACTTTTGTAATCAAAAATAAAATACTTTTTAAAGTAGAATCAATTTTGTCAAAAAACTGCATTTTTGATGTATTACCCATAGCTCCTAAATATAAAAACCCATAGCTCCTAAAAAATTTTACAGTAAAGAACAATCTCTCGTCTATAGTAACTGATATACGACTGTAATCGGAGAATTTAAATTATATTTAAAGTAATCCAGGTTGCAGCAGTAGCTAGCAACCTAGTAAGAGACGATCACGTCCAATGTTAAGAAATATAAAAACCCATAGCTCCTAAAACAGGAGTCAGATCAAAACAAAGAGTACACCATTAGAACCGCCGTATCCGAAACCCCTGTATAGTAAATTTTCTGTCTCTTGGCTTGAACAGCAAGAGAAATATATTGGCTTGAAAATCAAGAAAAGTGGCCACTACTGCAACATTCTGCCTAAACGGGATATTTTTTTCTTTGTTTCCAGAGATAGTTCGGCACTGGAACATCGTAGATAGTTGTTCAATTGCTCATTTTAAAGGAAATTAATTGGGTTAAAAATCTATAGTAACTAAAATAAATTATTTCTAAAAGAGAATAAATTTTTCCAACAAAAACTGCATTTTTGATGTCTTTTCACACTGCAGTCATTCAAACATAATACCAGCGGTAAGATTTGAACCCACGCCTCCAAAGAGGCTGGTGGCTAACCACTCGGCCAGGCTGCCTCTCATAAATAAACATATATATATATATATATATATATATATATATATATATATATATATATATATATATATATATATATATATATATATATATATATATATATATATATATATATTTTTTTTTTTTTTTTTTTTTTTTTTTTTTTTTTTTTTTATATATATATATATATATATATATATATATATATATATATATATATATATATATATATATATATATACCCCCCCCCCCCCCCCCCCCTATATATATATATATATATATATATATATATATATATATATATATATATATATATATATATATATATATATATATATATATATATATATATATATATATATATATATATATATATATATATATATATATATATATATATATATATATATATATATATATACATATATACATACATACATATATATATATATATATATATATATATATATATATATATATATATATATATATATATATATATATATATATATATATATATATATACATATACATATATATATATATATGTATATACCACTCGGCCAGGCTGCTTCTCATAATTTGGGTTGCAGCAGTAGCTAGCATTATCCGGGTTGCAGCGGCAGCTAGCAGCCTAGTAAGAGACGATCACGTCCAATGTTAAGAAATATAAAAACCCATAGCTCCTAAAAAAGGAGTCAGGTCAAAACAAAAAGTACACCATTAGAACCACCTTGTCCGAAACCCCTGAATAGGAAACTTTCTGTCCCTTGGCTTAAACATCAAGGGAAATATATTTGCTTGAAAATCAAGAAAAGTGGCAGCTATTACAACATTCTGCCTAAACGGGATATTTTTTTTCTCTTTTCTTTTGTATCCAGAGATAGCTTGGCACTGGAACATCTTAGAGGGTTGTTCAATAGCTCATTTTAAAGGAAATTAATTGGGTTAAAAATCTATAGTAACTAAAATAAATTATTTCTAAAAGAGAATAAATTTTTCCACCAAAAACTATATTTTCGATGTCTTTTCACACTGCAGTCTTTCAAACATAATCGCATACCAGCGGTAAGATTTGAGCCCACGCCTCCGAAGAGACTGGTGGCTAACACCACTGCCTTGGACCACTCGGCCAGGCTGCCTCTCATAAATAAATATATATGTGAATTTGGGTTGCAGCAGTAGCTAGCAACCTAGTAAGAGACGATCAGTCCAATGCTAAGAAATATAAAAACCCAAAACTCCTCCGGGTTGCAGCGGTAGCTAGCAACCTAGTAAGAGACGATCACGTCCAATGTTTCAGGGTTGCAGCGGTAGCTAGCAACCTAGTAAGAGACGATCACGTCCAATGTTAAGAAATATAAAAACCCATAGTTCCTAACAAAGGAGTCAGATCAAAACAGAAAGTACACCATTAGAACCACCTTGTCCGAAACCCCTGTATAGGAAACCTTCTGCCCCTTGGCTTGAACAGCAAGGGAAAAATATTGGCTTGAAAATCAAGAAAAGTGGCAGCTATTACAACATTCTGCCTAAACGGGATATTTTTTTCTCTTTTCTTTTGTATCCAGAGATAGCTTGGCACTGGAACATCGTAAAGGGTTGTTCAATAGCTCATTTTAAAGGAAATTAATTGGGTTAAAAATCTATAGTAACTAAAATTAATTATTTCTAAAAGAGAATAAATTTTTCCACCAAAAACTACATTTTCGATGTCTTTTCACACTGCAGTCTTTCAAACATAATCGCATACCAGCGGTAAGATTTGAACCCACGCCTCCGAAGATACTGGTGGCTAACACCACTGCCTTGGACCACTCGGCCAGGCTGCCTCTCATAAATAAATATATATGTGAATTTGGGTTGCAGCAGTAGCTAGCAACCTAGTAAGAGACGATCAGTCCAATGCTAAGAAATATAAAAACCCAAAACTCCTCTGGTTTGCAGTGGTAGCTAGCAACCTAGTAAGAGACGATCACGTCCAATGTTTCAGGGTTGCAGCGGTAGCTAGCAACCTAGTAAGAGACGATCACGTCCAATGTTAAGAAATATAAAAACCCATAGTTCCTAACAGAGGAGGCAGATTAAAACAAAAAGTACACCATTAGAACCGCTTTGTCCGAAATCCCTGTATAGAAAACTTTCTGTCCCTTGGCTTGAACAGCAAGGGAAATATATTGGCTTGAAAATCAAGAAAAGTGGCAGCTACTACAACATTCTGCCTAAACGGGATATTTTTTTCTTTTTTTTTCTTTTTTCTTTCTTTTCCACAGATAGCTTGGCGCTGGAACATCGTAGAGAGTTGTTCAATATCTCATTTTAAAGGAAATTAATTGGATTAAATATCTATAGTAACTAAAATAAATTATTTCTAAAAGAGAATAAATTTTTCCACCAAAAACTGCATTTTTGATGTCTTTTCACACTGCAGTATTTCAAACATAATCGTATACCAGCGGTAAGATTTGAACCCACGCCTCCGAAGAGACTGGTTGCTAACACCAGTGTCTTGGACCACTCGGCCAAGCTGCCTCTTATAATTTGGGTTGCAGCAGTAGCTAGCAACCTAGTAAGAGACGATCAGTCCCATGCTAAGAAATATAAAAACCCAAAACTCCTAAAAATAGAGTCAGATCAAAACAAAAGTACATCATTAGAATTACCTTGTCTGAAACCCTACTAGATAAATAATGAATGTCGTCATAGCTTTATATTAGAGCTAAAACGTGAATAGAAAAACACGAAATTATGTTGAGGTTTCTGAAGACGTCATCAAATAAAATCATACCGCAATGACGTCATCATGAAATAAAATCATTACGTCGTGACGTCATAATCCAGGTTGCAGCGGTAACTAGCAACCTAGTAAGAGACGATCACGTCCAATGTTAAGAAATATAAAAACCCATAGTTCCTAACAGAGGATTCAGATCAAAACAAAAAGTACACCATTAGAACCGTCTTGTCCGAAACCCCTGTATAGGAAACTTTCTGTCCCTTGGCTTGAACAGCAAGGGAAATATATTGGCTTGAAAATCAAGAAAAGTGGCAGCTACTACAACATTCTGCCTAAACGGGATATTTTTTTATTTTTTTTTCTTTTGTATCCAGAGATAGCTTGGCACTGGAACATCGTAGAGTTGTTCAATGGCTCATTTTAAAGGAAATTAATTGGGTTAAAAATCTATAGTAACTAAAATAAATCATTTCAAAAAGAGAATAAATTTTTCAACCAAAAACTGCATTTTTGATGTCTTTTCACACTGCAGTCTTCCAAACATAATCGTATACCAGCGGTAAGATTTGAAACCATGCCTCCAAAGAGACTGGTGGCTAACACCAGTGGCTTAGACCACTCGGCCAGGCTGCCTCTCATAATTTGGGTTGCAGCAGTAGCTAGCAACCTAGCAAGAGATGATCAGTCCAATGCTAAGAAATATAAAAACACAAAACTCCTAAAAATACAGTCAGATCAAAATTATAATAAAGAACGACCTCTTGCCTATACTAAATTTTATACGCCACTTAATTATAGTATAGGTTACAAAGTCCACAGATAGCTTGGCACTGGAACATCGTAGAGAGTTGTTTAATGACTCATTTTAAAGCAAATTAATGGGGTTAAAAACTTTTTGTAGTTATAAAACAAATTATTTTTAAATAGAATCATTTTTCTTACGAAATTACATTAAAAGAAGATCATTACAATAACAAACCATTGCATACATTGGACTTGGTTAGCTACTTAGGTGACTTAGGTGAGAAACGATCTCTCACCAATAGTATTACAAATTATTTTTAAATAGAATCATTTTTCTTACGAAATTACATTAAAAGAAGATCATTACAATAACAAACCATTGCATACATTGGACTTAGTTAGCTACTTGATTGTTTGAGGTTCGTATCTTACTATTTCACAGAAGAAAAAGCGGTAGGCTTTTTCCTGTTTGTAATTCGGGTTGCAGTGGTAGCTAGCAACCTAGTCCAGGTTGCAGCGTTACATTAAAGAACGATCTCTCACCAATAGTATCCGGGTTGCAGCGGTAGCTAGCAACCTCCGGGTTGAAGCGGTAGCTAGCTACCTAGTAAGAGACGATCACGTCCAATGTTAAGAAATATAAAACCCATAGTTCCTAACAGAAGAGTCAGATCAAAACAAAAAGTACACCATTAGAACCGCCTTGTCCAAAACCCCTGTATGGAAAACTTTCTGTCCCTTGGCTTGAACAGCAAGGGAAATATATTGGCTTGAAAATCAAGAAAAGTGGCAGCTACTACAACATTCTGCCTAAACGGGATATTTTTTTTTTCTTTTTTTTTGTATCCAGAGATAGCTTGGCACTGGAACATCGTAGAGAGTTGTTCAATGGCTCATTTTAAAGGAAATTAATTGGGTTAAAAATCTATAGTAACTAAAATAAATTATTTCTAAAAGAGAATAAATTTTTACACCAAAAACTGCATTTTTGATGTCTTTTTACACTGCAGTCTTTCAAACATAATCGTATACCAGCGGTAAGATTTGAACCCACGCCTCCGAAGAGACTGGTGGCTAACACCAGTGCCTTAGACCACTCGGCCAGAATGCCTCTCATAATTTGGGTTGCAGCAGTGGCTAGCAACCTAGCAATAGACGATCAGTCCAATGCTAAGAAATATAAAAACCCAAAACTCCTAAAAATACAGTCAGATCAAAATTATAATAAAGAACGACCTCTTGGCTATACTAAATTTTATACGCAACTTAATTATAGTATAGGTTAGTAATTCCACAGATTGCTTGGCACTGGAACATCGTAGAGAGTTGTTTAATGGCTCATTTTAAATCAAATTAATGGGGTTAAAAACTTTTTGTAGTTATAAAACAAATTATTTTTAAATAGAATCATTTTTCTTACGAAATTACATTAAAAGAAGATCATTACAATAACAAACCATTGCATACATTGGACTTAGTTAGCTACTTGATTGTTTTCCTGTTTGTAATTCGGGTTGCAGTGGTAGCTAGCAACCTAGTCCAGGTTGCAGCGTTACATTAAAGAACGATCTCTCACCAATAGTATTCGGGTTGCAGCGGTAGCTAGCAACATAGTAAGATACGATCACGTCCAATGTTAAGAAATATAAAAACCCATAGTTCCTAACAGAAGAGTCAGATCAAAACAAAAAGTACACCATTAGAACCGCCTATTCCGAAACCCCTGTATAGGAAACTTTCTGTCCCTTGGCTTGAACAGCAAGGGAAATATATTGGCTTGAAAATCAAGAAAATTGGCAGCTACTACAACATTCCGCCTAAACGGGATATTTTTTTTCTTTTTTCTTCTTTTCCAGAGATAGCTTGGCACTGGAACATCGTAGAGAGTTGTTCAATAGCTCATTTTAAAGGAAATTAATTAAGTTAAAAATACATTGTAACTAAACTAAATTATTTCTAAAAGAGAATAAATTTTTCAACCAAAAACTTCATTTTTGATGTCTTTTCACACTGCAGTATTTCAAACATTATACCAGTGGTAAGATTTGAACCCACGCCTGCGAATATAATAATAAAGAACGAGCTCTTGTCTATACTAAATTTTATAGGCCACTTAATTATAGTATAGGTTTGTAATGTATATCCGGGTTGCAGCGGTAGCTAGCAACCTAGTAAGAGACGATCACGTCCAATTTTAAGAAATATAAAAACCCTTAACTCCTGAGAAAAGAGTCAGATCAAAACAAAAATTACACCATTAGAACCACCTTGTCCAAAACCCCTATTAAGGAAACTTATAACTCTTTGGCTTGAATAATAAAGAAAATATATTGGCTTGAAAATCAAGAAAATTGACTTTAACCAAGTTATTCTCCACAAACGGGGTATTTTTTTCTTTCTGCTTGATTTTCCTCCTCAACTAGCTGGGCACTGGAAAATCATAGAGAGCTGTATAATAGCTCATTTTAAAGGAAATTGCAACATCTAGTCACTTTTGTAATTAAAAATAAAATACTTTTTAAAGTAGAATCAATTTTGTCAAAAAATTGCATTTCTGATGTATTTTCATACTGCAGTCTTTTCAAAGATATTTGAATTTTATAATAAACATCGAACTCTTCCCTATACTAACTTGCATACGCAACTACACTTTAGTTAAGATTACAGTATTTATGTGTTTACATTAAAAGTTATAATAAAGAGCGACTTCTTGCCTGTACTAAATTTTATACGCCACTTAATTATAGTATCCGGGTTGCAGCGGTAGCTAGCAACCTAGTAAGAGACGATCATGTCCAATGTTAAGAAATATAAAAACCCATAGTTCCTAACAAAGGAATCAGATCAAATTCAAAAGTGCACCATTAGAACCGCCTTGTCCGAAACCCCTGTATAGGAAACTTTCTGTCCCTTGGCTTGAAACAGCAAGGGAAATATATTGGCTTGAAAATCAAGAAAAGTGGCAGCTATTACAACATTCTGCCTAAACGGGATATTTTTTTTTCTTTTTTCTTCTTTTCCAGAGATAGCTTGGCACTTGAACATCGTAGAGAGTTGTTCAATGGCTCATTTTAAAGGAAATTAATTGGGTTAAAAATCTATAGTAACTAAAATAAATAATTTCTAAAAGAGAATAAATTTTCCCAACAAAAATTGCATTTTTGATGTCTTTTCACACTGCAGTATTTCAAACATTATACCAGCGGTAAGATTTGAACCCATGCCTCCGAAGAGACTGGTGGCTAACACCAGTGCCTTGGACCACTCGGCCAGGCTGCCTCTCATAAATAACATATATGTGAATCTGGGTTGCAGCAGTAGCTAGCAGCCTAGTAAGAGACGCTCTGTCCAATGCTAAGAAATCCGGGTTGCAGCAGTAGCTAGCAACCTAGTAGGAGACGATCACGTCCAATGTTAAGAAATATAAAAACCCATAGTTCCTAAAAAGTCAGATCAAAACAAAAAGTACACCATTAGAACCGCCTTATCCGAAACCCCTATATAGTAAACTTTCTGTCCCTTGGCTTGAACAGCAAGGGAAATATATTGGCTTGAAAATCAAGAAAAGTGGCAGCTACTACAACATTCTGCCTAAACGGGATATTTTTTTTCTTTTTTTCCTTTTTCTTCTTTTCCAGAGATAGCTTGGCACTGGAACATCGTAGAGAGTTGTTCAATGGCTCATTTTAAAGGAAATTAATTGGGTTAAAAATCTATAGTTCCTAAAATAAATTATTTCTAAAAGAGAATAAATGTTTCCACCAAAAACTGCATTTTAGATGTCTTTTCACACTGCAGTCTTTCAAACATATATATAGTAAAGATCGAATCCGGGTTGCAGCGGTAGCTAGCAACCTAGTAAGAGACGATCACCTCCAATGTTAAGAAATGTAAAACCCCCCAACTCCTAAAAAAAGAGTCAGATCAAAACAAAAGTACACTATTAGAACCGCCTTGTCCGAAATGCCTATAAAGGAAACTTACCGCCCTTTGGCTTGAATAACAAAGAAAATATATTGGCTTGAATATCAAGAAAATTGACTTTAACCACGTTATTCTCCACAAACGGGATATTTTTTTCTTTCCGCTTCATCTTTCTCCCCAGCTAGCTGGGCACTGGAAAATCATAGAGAGCTGTATAATAGCTCATTTTAAAGGAAATTGCAACATCTAGTGCCTTTTGTAATTAAAATAAAATACTTTTTAAAGTAGAATCAATTTTTTCAAAAAAATTGCATTTTTGATGTATTTTCATACTGCAGTCTTTTCAAAGATATTTGAATTTTGAAGCAATCAAACAGTTCATGGTAATGAAGTCTATAGTAATAATAGCTACTTGTCTCAATAGTAACCGAAACTCCTGGAACCAAAACTTTCTTTTTTGGCTTAATCGCTAAAATTATTACGTAAACTGCGAAAATATTTATGATGCCTAATCGGTAATAGTAATTTTTTAATTTAAACAACAAAAATACATGAAAATTCTAAAATTAGTTTTGCTTTTTGTCTCCTGGAAGAAAAATTTTTTTCATCTCAGTTCAAAGTTATTATTTTATCCTGGGACCAAATTTTTTTGGTTTGTAAAATGTAAAGTACGTATCTCCATATTATTGTCTTATAATTACAATTATTTTAGTTTTCGGTTCAGAATCGCTAAACTTATTATGTAAACTGCAAAAATATTTATGGTGTCTAACCAATAATAATAATTTTGTAATTCAAACAAGATAAATACCTGAAAATTTTAGAATTAGTTTTTCTTATGCTAGGTTTTAGTTACTCGACACGGGGTATTGTGTACTTAATAATTTTAAACCTTGAAAAAATATGGTCTCGCTTGAAAGGAAAAGAAGAAAGAATAACCAAAAAAAATATCAAAATAGAGCAATCCAAATTTCTACTAATAGAAAACTTTACTACACGAAAAATAAAGCTAACATCCTGAAATATAAGAAAAGTTTATCTAAAAGAGATACAAATGCCACCGAACGCAATAAAGCTCGAGAACGCGTAAGGATTGCTACTAAGATGTCTAGTGATCCAGAATTTAAGAAAATGAAATATGACAGAGCAAAACAGAGGTATCTTACGGATCAGGAGTATCGAGAAGGAAAAATTGAGACAGCCAAACAAAAGAGCAAGGAACGGTATGATAATAATGAAGATTATCGAAACGAACATAAGAAAAAAACTGCTACTAGAATAATGGGTAGATACTGGGGTGACAAAAGCTATAATGAAAAAATTAAATTCTCTGCGAGGTTGAACCGAAGAACGCATAAGGACAAAGGGAAAAATTACATTCAGAAATACAAGAAGATGGCAAAAATGCAGGCTGATCTTCGTAAATTGTTGTAATTAAGAACGACTTCTTGCCTTTATTAATTTATATTAAAGTTATTATATTTAGCTAAGAGGTAGGGAAACTGAGTTTCTTTTTTAAATTGTAAATTTAAGAGATACTACTTTAATCTGGGTTTCAGCGGTAGCTAGCAGACCTAGTTAGAGACGATCACCTCCAATGTTAAGAAATATAAAACCCCCCAACTCCTAAAAAAAGAGTCAGATCAAAATAAAAAGTACACGATAAGAAACGCCTTGTCCGAAACCCCTATAAAGGTAACTTACCACCCTTTGGCTTGAATAAAAAAGAAAGTATATTGGCTTGATAATCAAGAAAATTGACTTTAACCACGTTATTCTCCAAAAACGGGATATTTTTTTCTTTCCACTTGATCTTTCTCCTCAGCTTGCTGGGCACTGGATCAGTTCAGAATCGCTAAACTTATTATGTGAACTGCAAAAATATTTATTGTGTCTAACCAATAATACTAATTTTGTAATTCAAACAAGATAAATACCTGAAAATTTAAAATTAGTTTTTTTTTATGCTAGGTTTTAGTTACTTGACACGGGGTATTGTGTACTTAATAATATTAAACCTTGAAAAAATATGGTCTCGCTGGAAAGGAAAAAAGAAAGAATAACCAAAAAAATATCAAAATAGAGCAATCCAAATTTCTACTAATAGAAAACTTTACTACACAAAAAATAAACCTAACATCCTGAAATATAAGAAAAGTTTATCTAAAAGAGATAAAATGCCACCGAACACAATAAAAGTTTGTACGCGTAAGGATTGCTACTAAGATGTCTTGTGATCCAGGATTTAAGAAAATGAAATATGACAGAGCAAAACAGAGGTATCTTACGGATCAGGGGTATCGAGAAGGGAAAATAGAGACAGCAAAACAAAAGAGCAAGGAAAGGTATTAGAATAATAAATATTATCGAAACGAATATAAGAAAACAATTGCTACTTCAATAATGGGTAGATACTGGGGTGACAAAAGGTATAATGAAAAAATTAAATTCTCTGCGAGGTTGTACCGAAGAACGCATAAGGACAAGGGGAAAAATTACATTCAGAAATACAAGAAGATGGCCAAAATGCAGGCTTATCTTCGTAAATTGAGAAACATTTTACGCATGTTTAACCAGGATCACGAAAAGTATTCAAAATTACAGATTAAAATTCTCTTTGAAAGAGCGGATGCTGTGGAAAAGTCGGATAGAAATGCTTTGGCAAAGCTTCATAGTAATATCCAAAAGAAATGTTGTCAGTTTAATTAAAAGCTTCCAAGGTATGGAATGGCAACTGCGGAACAATTTATAGATGCAATGGAAAATGTTCGACAACACAGTGAATATACAAATCCGGGTTGCAGCGGTAGCTAGCAACCTAGTAAGAGACGATCACCTCTAATGTTAAGAAATATAAAACCCCCCAACTCCTAAAAAAAGAGTCAGATCAAAACAAAAAGTACACCATTAGAACCGCCTTGTCCGAATCCTCTATAAAGGAAACTTACCGCCCTTCGGTTTGAATAACAAAGAAAATATATTGGCTTGAAAATCAAGAAAATTGACTTTTACCACGTTATTCTCCACAAACGGGATATTTTTTTCTTTCCGCTTTTTTTTCCTGCCTAGCTAGCTGGGCACTGGAAAATCATATAGAGCTGTATAATAGCTCATTTTAAAGGCAATTGCAACATCTAGTGCCTTTTGTAATTAAAAATAAAATACTTTTTAAAGTAGAATCAGTTTTGTCAAAAAAATTGCATTTTTGATGTATTTTCATACTGCAGTCTTTTCAAAGATAAATGAATTTTGAAGCAATCAAACAGTTCATGGTAATGAACTCAATAGTAATAATAGCTACTTGTCTCAATAGTAACCGAAACTCCTGGAACCAAAATTTTCTTTTTTGGCTTAATTGCTAAAATTATTATGTAAACTGCAAAAATATTTATGATCCCTAATCAGTAATAGTAAGTTCTTAATTTAAACAACAAAAATACATAAAAATTTTATAATTAGTTTTACTTTTTGTCTCCTGGAAGAAAAAAATTTTTTCATCTCAGTTCAAAGTTATTATTGTATCCTGGAACCAAACTTTTTTTGGTTTGTAACCCGTAAAGTACGTATCTCCATATTATTGTCTTATAATTGCAATTATTTTAGTTTTCAGTCCAGAATCGCTAAACTTATTATGTAAACTGAAAAAATATTTATGGTGTCTAACCAATAATACTAATTTTGTAATTCAAACAAGATAAATACCTGAAAATTTAAAAATTAGTTTTTTTTTATGCTAGGTTTTAGATACTCGACACGGGTTATTGTGTACTTAATAATTTTAAACCTTGAAAAAATATGGTCTCACTTGAAAGGAAAAAATTTACATTAAAAGACGATCACTGAAATAACAAACCATTCCATACATTGGACTTAGCTACTTGATTGTTTGAGTTTCGTCTCTTACTATTTAAAAGAAGAAAAAGCCGTAAGCTTTTTCCTGTCTGTATTTATAGTTATAAAACGAAATCAAGTCCAAAGAAACTGAACCCTGTGGTTCATTCATATTATCTTCATTATTTTAGCTAGAATGTAAATAAGCAAGTTTCTTTTTCCGGGTTGCAGCGGTAGCTAGCAACCTATTAAGAGACGATCACTTCCAATGTTAAGAAATATAAAAACCAATAGTTCCTAACAAAGGAGTCAGATCAAAACAAAATGTACACTATTAGAACCACATTGTCCGAAACCCCTATATAGAAAACTCTGTCCCTTGGCTTGAATAGCAAGGGAAATATATTGGCTTGAAAATCGAGGAAAGTGGCAGCTACTACAACATTCCGCCTAAACGGGATATTTTTTTCTTTTTTTTCTTTTTTTCTTTTCCACAGATAGCTTGTAAAATGGTATTTCTAACTGTGTTTTTTTACAGTTCTTTTAATTCTACTGAATATTTGGCAAAAAATGCTCTGTGTGGTAGAACAAACTGTCCTGGAAAGTACGAAACAACTATCAAAAAATGCTCTGAGACTAGATCTGACAAGGAAATTATGATGGCTGGAGTCACCTATAACAATCTGAGTAAACATTCAAAACCAACAATTGGGCAGCACTTTACTTGGCAATGTCACCTACAATAAAGAACGACACCTAGCCCATGTTAACTGAAACATAAATAGGGATTATGTAATTTCCATCAGTATCTATAATAAAGATCGAACTCTTCCCTATACTAACTTGCATAGGCAACTTCACTATAGTGAAGATTACAGTATTTATATTATACATCATTATAAATTATAAAAGGTTCGAATGTTCGAAGATTATAGAGTTAAAAAATTTTCCCACACAGGGAATCGAACCCGGTCCTCCTAAGTGAAATTTAACTATCCTAGCCACTAGACCAAATTGGACCATAAAGAAGTATGATTTAAGAACCATATGCATATTATTATTTCACCATACCAATTATAATAAGGCCAAAACAAAATCGTCGAATTGCAACCTTACTTTTGACACAACAGTTAAATCTTCATCAGACTTAAAAACTGTTTTGCTAGTTTTGCAGTAAAGAACGAACATTAGCCCTTAGTAGCAGAAATAAGAATATCTAGGTTGCAGTGGTAGCTAGCAACCTATTAATTACATAATCCAGGTTGCAGTGGTAGCTAGCAACCTAGCATAAGAAACGCACAATTAAAAGAAGATCATTAGAAGAACAAAACATTGCTTATATTGGACTTAGTTAGCTGCCTGATTCTTTGAGGTTCGTCTCTTACTATTTCAATAAAGAAAAAGTCGTAGGCTTTTTCCTGTTTGTAATAATACATTAAAAGAGTACAATAATGATGAATTGAATCGATCCTTTATGTGTTGTTCAATTACTACAAGCTATAGTTCATTCTTTACTATAAATCTATTTATCCGTATATACACAGTTTTGTGGAATCCGTGTTGCAGCGGTAGCTAGCAACCTAGTAAGAGACGATCATGTCCAATGTTAAGAAATATAAAAACCCATAGTTCCTAACAAAGGAGTCAGATCAAATTCAAAAGTACACCATTTGAACTGCCTTGTCCAAAACCCCTGTATAGGAAACTTTCTGTCTCTTGCCTTGAACCGCATGGGAAATATATTGGCTTGAAAATCAAAAAAAGTGGCAGCTACTACAACGTTCTGCCTAAACGGGATATTTTTTTTTCTTCTTTCTTTTTTCTTTTCCACAGATAGCTTAGCACTGGAAAATCGCAGAGGGTTGTTCAATAGCTCAATTTAAAGGAAATTAATTGGGTTAAAAATCTATAGTAACTAAAATAAATTATTTCTAAAAGAGAATAAATTTTTTCGCTAAAAACTGCATTTTTGATGTCTTTTCACACTGCAGTCTTTCAAACATAATCGTATACCAGCGGTTAGATTTGAACCCACGCCTCCGAAGAGACAGGTGGCTAACACAAGTGTCTTGGACCACTCGGCCAGGCTGCCTCTTATAATTTGGGTTGCAGCAGTAGCTAGCAGCCTAGTAAGAGACAATCAGTCCCATGCTAAGAAATATAAAAAGCCAAAACTCCTAAAAATAGAGTAAGATCAAAACAAAAGTACATCTTAGAACTACCTTGTCTGAAACCCTAATAAATAAATAATGAATGTCGTCATAGCTTTATATTAGAGCTATGACGTGAATAGAAAAACACGAAGTTATGTTGTGTTTTATGAAGACATCATGAAATAATATCATTGCGCCATGACGTCATCATGGAATAAAATCATTACGCCGTGACGTCATAATTACTAATTAAGAACGACAAAGATGAAAATGGTATCATTCGTGAATTACATAATGGTTAGATCAAAGCAAGCTGCACCCAAGTTAAAAAAACAGTACTACACAGACAACAGAAATAGTATCTTGAAAAGAGAAAAGCAAAGGTATTCAACCGACCAGGCGTATCGAGAAGTAAAAATTGAGAGAGCCAAACAAAAGATCAAGGAGCGTTATCACAATGATGAAGATTACTGAATCAAATATAATAAAAAGAAAAGCAAAGGTATTCAACCGTCCAGGTGTATCGAAAAGTAAAAATTGAGACAGCCGAACAAAAGATCAAGGAGCGTTATCAAAATGATAAACTTTATAGAGAAGCAACAATTGAGCAGGCTAGACAAAAGAGCAAGGAACGGTATGATAATGATAAAGTTTACAGAGAAACAAGAATTGAGCAGGCTAGACAAAAGATCAAGGAGCGTTATCAAAATCCGGGTTGTAGCGGTAGCTAGCAAACTAGTAAGAGACGATCACGTCCAATGTTAAGAAATATAAAAACCCATAGTTCCTAAAAAAAGAGTCAGATCAAAACAAAAAGTACACCATTAGAACCACCTTGTCCGAAACCCCTATATAGTAAAATTTCTGTCCCTTGGCTTGAACAGCATGGGAAATATATTGGCTTGAAAATCAAGATAAGTGGCAGCTACTGCAACATTCTGCCTAAACGGGATATTTTTTTTTCTTTTTTTCTTTCTTTTCCAGAGATAGCTTTGCACTGGAACATCGTAGAGAGTTGTTCAATGACTTATTTTAAAGGAAATTAATTGGGTTCAAAACCATTTGTAACTAAAATAAATTATTTCTAAAAGAGAATAAATTTTTCCACCAAAAACTGCATTTTGATTTCTTTTCACACTGCAGTCTTTCAAACATAATCGTATACCAGCGGTAAGATTTGAACCCACGCCTCCAAAGAGACTGGTTTACATTAAACGAGCTAAAGTCCATAGTAACTGGAATCCGGGTTGCAATAGTAGCTTGCAACCTATCCGGGTTGAGGCAGTAGCTAGAACCTAGTAAGAGACGATCACGCCCCATAGTAAAAAATGAAATAGTTACACTGAAAGACGATCATTGCAATAAATCCGGGTTGCAGCGGTAGCTAGCAACCTAGTAAGAGACGATCACCTCCAATGTTAAGAAATATAAAACCCCCCAACTCCTAAAAAAAAGAGTCACATCACAACAAAAAGTACACCATTAGAACCGCCTTGTCCGAATCCTCTATAAAGGAAACTTACCGCCCTTTGGCTTGAATAACAAAGAAAATATATTGGCTTGAAAATCAAGAAAATTGACTTTTACCACGTTATTCTCCACAAACGGGATATTTTTTTCTTTCCGCTTTTTTTTCCTGCTCAGCTAGCTGGGCACTGGAAAATCATAGAGAGCTGTATAATAGCTCATTTTAAAGGCAATTGCAACATCTAGTGCCTTTTGTAATTAAAAATAAAATAATTTTTAAAGTAGAATCAATTTTGTCAAAAACATTGCATTTTTGATGTATTTTCATACTGCAGTCTTTTCAAAGATATTTCAATTTTGAAGCAATCAAACAGTTCATGGTAATGAACTCTATAGCTACTTGTCTCAATAGTAACCGAAACTCCTGGAACCAAAATTTTCTTTTTTGGCTTAATCGCTAAAATTATTATGTAAACTGCAAAAATATTTATGATGCCTAATCAGTAATAGTAAGTTCTTAATTTAAACAACAAAAATATATGAACATTTTATAATTCGTTTTACTTTTTGTCTCCTGGAAGAAAAATTTTTTTAATCTCAGTTCAAAGTTGTTAGTGTATTCTGGAACCAAACTTTTTTTGGTTTGTAACCCGTAAAGTACGTATCTCCATATTATTGTCTTATAATTACAATTATTTTAGTTTTCAGTCCAGAATTGCTAAACTTATTATGTAAACTGCAAAAATATTTATGGTGTCTAACCAATAATACTAATTTTGTAATTGAAACAAGATAAATACCTGAAAATTTAAAAATTAGTTTTTCTTATGCTAGGTTTTAGATACTCGACACGGGGTATTGTGTACTTAATAATTTTAAACCTTGAAAAAATATGGTCTCACTTGAAAGGAAAAAAAGAAAGAATAACCAAAAACAATATCAAAATAGAGCAATCCAAATTTCTACTAATAAAAAACTTTACTACACAAAAAATAAAGCTAACATCCTGAAATATCAGAAAAGTTTATTTAAAAGAGATAAAAATGCCACCAAACGCAATAAGGCTCGAGCACGCGTAAGGATTGTCCGGGTTGCAGCGGTAGCTAGCAACCTAGTAAGAGACGATCTCCTCCAATGTTAAGAAATATAAAACCCCCCAACTCCTAAAAAAAGAGTCAGATCAAAACAAAAAGTACACCATTAGAACCGCCTTGTCCGAATCCTCTATAAAGGAAACTTACCGCCCTTTGGTTTGAATAACAAAGAAAATATATTGGCTTGAAAATCAAGAAAATTTACTTTTACCACGTTATTCTCCACAAACGGGATATTTTTTTCTTTCCACTTTTTTTTCCTGCTCAGCTAGCTGGGCACTGGAAAATCATAGAGAGCTGTATAATAGCTCATTTTAAAGGCAATTGCAACATCTAGTACCTTTTGTAATTAAAAATAAAATACTTTTTAAAGTAGAATCAATTTTGTCAAAAAAATTGCATTTTTGATGTATTTTCATACTGCAGTCTTTTCAAAGTTATTCGAATTTTTAAGCAATCAAACAGTTCATGGTAATGAACTCTATAGTAATAATAGCTACTTGTCTGAATAGTAACCGAAACTCCTGGAACCAAATTTTTTTTTTTTGGCTTAATCGCTAAAATTATTATGTAAACTGCAAAAATATTTATGATGCCTAATCAGTAATAGTAATTTCTTAATTTAAACAACAAAAATACATGAAAATTTTATAAATAGTTTTACTTTTTGTCTCCTGGAAGAAATTTTTTTTTCATCTCAGTTCAAAGTTACTATTGTATCCTGGAACCAAAATTTTTTTGGTTTGTAATCTGTAAAGTACATATCTCCATATTATTGTCTTATAATTGCAATTATTTTAGTTTTCAGTTCAGAATCGCTAATCTTATTATGTAAACTGCAAAAATATTTATGGTGTCTAACCAATAATACTAATTTTGTAATACAAACAAGATAAATACCTGAAAATTTAAAAATTAGTTTTTTTTATGCTAGGTTTCAGATACTCGACACGGGGTATTGTGTACTTAATAATTTTAAACCTTGAAGAAATATGGTCTCACTTGAAAGGAAAAAAAGAAAGAATAACCAAAACAAATATCAAAATAGAGTAATCCAAATTTCTACTAATAAAAAACTTTACTACACAAAAAATAAAGCTAACATCCTGAAATATCAGAAAAGTTTATTTAAAAGAGATAAAAATGCCACCAATAAAGCTCGAGCACGCGTAAGGATTGCTACTAAGATGTCTTGTGATCCAGGTTTTAAGAAAATGAAATATGACAGAGCAAAACAGAGGTATCTTACGGATCAGGGGTATCGAGAAGGGAAAATTGAGACAGCCAAACAAAAGAGCAAGGAACGGTATGATAACGATATAGATTACCGAAACAAACATAAGAAAAAAGTTGCTACCAGAATAGTGGGTAGATACTGGGGTGACAAAAGCCATAATGATAAAATTAAATTCTCTGCGAGGTTGTACCGAAGAACACATAAGGACAAAGGGAAAAATTGCATTCAGAAATACAAGAAGATGGCAAAATGCAGGCTGATCTTTGTAAATTGAGAAACATTTTACGCATGTTTTATCGGGATCACGAAAAGTATTCAAAATTACAGATTAAAATTCTCTTTTAAAGAGCGGATGCTGTTGAAAAGTTGGCTAGAAATGCTTTGGCAAACCTTCAATGCAATATCCAAAAGAAATGTTGTCAGTTTAACGAAAAGCTTCCAAGGTATGGATTGGCAACTGCGGAACAGTTTATAGATGCAATGGAAAATGTTCGACAACGCAGTGAATATACGGAGGCATACTTCTTAGAAAATTCATATATTATCCGGGTTGAAGCGGTAGCTAGCAACCTAGTAAGGGACGATCACGTCCAATGTTAAGAAATATAAAAACCCATAGTTCCTAACAGAGGAGTCAGATCAAAACAAATATACGACTGTACAATCAGAGACTTGAAATTATATCCGGATTACAGTGGTATTTATGATATACATTAAAGAACGATCTTCAGTCCATAGTAACTGAAGTGTTATAAGAAACCCTTATATAGATGATGCTTACAGCAATCAAAGGTTACTATTTACAATGTATTGAAAAGATATTAAGAGACTATCATTGGAGCCTCAAACCATTGTGTACATTAGAAGTAGTTAGCCACTTGATTGTTTGAGGTTCGTCTCTTACTATTTGAAAGAAGAAAAAGCCGTAGGCTTTTTCCTGTTTGTAACCAGATTATTATTAATGGTTAATGGTTCAATTTATGTTTAATTTTGAAGCAAATTGCTACATCTAGTGTATTCTGCAATTAATTAATTAGGCAAAGGATGAAAGGAAATCAAAATATTCTAAGGACAAAAGTATAAAGTAAATATCTTCTGTATAATCAAAGAAGATTCCAGAAGAAAGCTAATTTTATCAAAAACCCGATAAAATAAGCTACGATCGAAAACTACTTGGTATGGGGTATGTCCGGGTTGCAGCGGTAGCTAGCAACCTAGTAAGAGACGATCACCTCCAATGTTAAGAAATATAAAACCCCCCAACTCCTAAAAAAGAGTCAGATCAAAACAAAAAGTACACCATTAGAACCGCCTTGTCCGAATCCTCTATAAAGAAAACTTACCGCCCTTTGGCTTGAATAACAAAGAAAATATATTGGCTTGAAAATCAAGAAAATTGACTTTTACCACGTTATTCTCCACAAACGAGATATTTTTTTCTTTCCGCTTTTTTTTCCTGCTCAGCTAGCTGGGCGCTGGAAAATCATAGAGAGCTGTATAATAGCTCATTTTAAAGGCAAATGCAACATCTAGTGCCTTTTGTAATTAAAAATAAAATACTTTTTAAAGTAGAATCAATTTTGTCAAAAAATTGCATTTCTGATGTATTTTCTTACTGCAGTCTTTTCAAAGATATATGAATTTTGAAGCAATCAAACAGTTCATGGTAATGAACTCTTTAGTAATAATAGCTACTTGTCTCAATAGTAACCAAAACTCCTGGAACCAAAAATTTCTTTTTTGGCTTAATCGCTAAAATTATTATATAACTGCAAAAATATTTATAATGCCTAATCAGTAATAGTTAGCATTTCTAACTGTGTTTTAAACAGTTCTTTTAGTTCTACTGAATATTTGGCAAAAAATTCTCTGTAAAGTAGAACAAACTGTCCTGAAAAGTACGAGACAACTATTGAAAAATGCTCTAAAACTAGATATGACAAGGAAATTATGATGGCTGAAGTCACCTATAACAATCTGAATAAACATTCAAAACCAAAAATTGGGCAGCAGGTTACTTGGCAATGTCACCCTGATATCTGCAAGCTCTATCTGACGGATATTCAATTATGTCAAATTCTTTTTGATATCCTTGAAAATAATATAGCACTAAAATTTTCAACTGACAAAGTGGTTAATTTCTACCTTGGCGGCTTGGATTATTGTGAAATCAATTACAGGGACACAAGAAAGCATGGGCATTCGTTATACTGTAGCCCAAATGAGGGGTGTCAGAGCTATTTGCGTTCTCTAAGGGCACTAGCTCCACATTTTCCTGTCTTGAACTGTTTCATTAATAGCGTATATAAGGCAGTATCAAAATGTAATATTATACAACATATTAATCTACTAAAAGTCGAGGGCTCGTACAAGGAACTAAGTCATTACATAGAAGAAGTGTCAAGTAGACTCTGTCGTAATAATAGTCAAGACTTCATTTACGATGATAGCAATATTAGAGTTTCTGTGGTTATAATAAAGAACGACCTTTTGCCTATACTAAATTTTATAGGCCACTTAACTATAGCATAGGTAATATATAGTATATAGTAACAAAAGTACATAATTTGAACTGCCTTGTCTGAAACCCTACTAGATCAATAATGAATGTCAGTAATCATAGTTTTATATTAGAGCTGTGACGTGAATAGAAAAACACGAAATTATATTGTTGATTCTGAAGACGTCATGAAATAATGCCATGACGTCATGAAATAAAATAATTATGCCGTCAAGTCATAATTACTATATAAAAAGCTTCAAAACTATAAATGGTCTCATTCATGAATAGCTAATGGTTAGATCAAAGCGAGCTACACGCAAGTTAAAAAAACAGTACTACAAAAAAAAAACAGAGATAGTATCTTGAAAAGAAAAAGCAAAGGTATTCAACTGACCATGCATATCGAGAAGTAATAATTGAGAGAGCAAAACAGAAAGATGTGTTATCACAATGATGAAGATTATAGACATGCGAAAATTGAGACAGCCAAACAATGATCAAGGAGCGTTATCACAATGATGAAGATTACAGAAAAATGTATAAGAAAAAAGTTGCTACCAGAATAATGGGTAGATACTGGGGTGACAAAAGCTATAATGAAAAAATTGAATTCTCTGCGAGGCTGTACCGAAGAACGCATAAGGACAAAGGGAAAAATTACATTCAGAAATACAAGAAGATGGCAAAAATGCAGGCTGATCTTCGTGAATTGAGAAACATTTTATGCATGTTTTACCAGGATCACGAAAAGTATTCAAAATTACAGATCAAAAGTATCTTTGAAAGAGCTGATGCTGTTGAAAAGTCGGCTAAAAATGCTTTGGCAAAGCTTCATAGTAATATCCAAACGAAATGTTGTCAGTTTAATGAAAAGCTTCCAAGGTATGGATTGGCAACTGCGGAGCAGTTTATAGATACAATGGAAAATGTTCCACAACACATTGAATATACGGAGGCGTACTTCTTAGAAAATTCATATATTAATTTTGGAAGGATCAATTGCAGTTTATGTAGCAGCAATAAAAATATTTATACAAGCATACCTATCAACAGCGAAGTAAAATCAATGTTTTTCAATTATGGTGAAAACGCACCTGTTAGAGTTATTAGTATATGTGTTTGTAAGACTAATAATTTACAATAACTTCCTGGAACACCGACTCAAGAAAAAAGTATTTCTAACTGTGTTTTAAACAGTTCTTTTAGTTCTACTGAATATTTGGCAAAAAATGCTCTGTGTAGTAGAACAAACTGTCCTGAAAAGTACAAGACAACTATTGAAAAATGCTCTGAAACTAGATCTGGCAAGAAAATTATGATGGCTGAAGTCACCAATATGGTACAGTAAAGAACGATCTCTTGCCCATAGTAACTGATATACAGTAGTTCCAGGGGTAGCTACAAGATATCCAGATTGTAGCGGTATCCGAGTTGCAGTGGCAGCTGTAACCCGGAGTCTCTTTGCTTAACAACAAATAAAATATATTGACTTGTTATTAAACAAAAACCTAACAAAAACTAAAACTAATTCTAAAATTTTCAGGAATTTTCCAGTTTTTCCATTAGGGATCGATAAAGTTATCATAAGTGGTGTCAGTCAAGAAGATCTCGTGTAGTAGTCATTAATATAAGTTTTGTTTAGACTGAATAGTATATAAAGGCTCGATCATCGAATAAAGGTGAAACCTACTAAAAGACAAAGCATTCCACATAGTAATTAAAAGTGAAGATAATACGAGCATTTTTTGAAAAGATGAAATCCGGGTTTACATTAAAACAAGATCATTAGAATAGCAAACCATTGCATACATTCGACTTAATTGGCTACTTTATTGTTTGAGGTTCGTCTTTTACTATTTCAAAGAAGAAAAAGTCGTAGGCTTTTTTCTGTTTGTAATCATATAGCATAGACTGAACCCCAGTTGCTACTGAAATCATAAAGTTTTACTATAATCCGGGTTTCAGAAGTATCCGGGTTGCAGCGGTTGCTAGCCACCTAGTAAGAGACGATTACGTCCAATGTTTTTAGTTCAGAATCGATAAAGTTATAAACTGCAAAAATATTTATTGCATCTGAGCAATAATTAATCTTGTAATTTAACTGGAAAAATACGTGAAAATTTTAAAATTAGTTTTATTTTTTGTTAGGTTTTTGTTACTTGATACAAAAGCTTTAGTTATTACATTATTTGTAATTGTATAATCATCAGTTTTAATAATTGTCTCATTTAAGATCGATCGTTACCACACAGTGTTTTGAACTCAAATACTTCTTAGCAGAAAGACAAGTTCATCTTCGTAGGCGTGAGTTCAAATCTTACCGCTGGTATACGATTATGATTTATGTACAAAAATAAAATATCTTTGAAAAGACTGCAATATGAAAATACATCAAAAATACAGTTTTTAGTGGAAAAACTTATTCTCTTTTAGAAATAATTGAAGATAAAATAAGCAGGCATTTCTACAGAGGTCACCACCAAGTCATCCTCAGTGCTAAGAAAAAATTAAACACGAAAATCTAAACCTCTTGAAGTAAACTTCACAAGAGACAAAAACACACTAAAATACACATTTGTAAGCGGGTTTGGTGTTTGGTCCCTGAATGAACAGGTTCTCAAATCAGGGGAACAAACCAGGATAAGTTAGAAAAAAGGACTAAATACTTTTTTCAGTGTGTTATTGTATGTTGAGTGGTTGTGTCAAAGCATAATTGCTATCCAGGTTGCAGCGGTAGCTAGTAACCTAGTAAGAGACGATCACGTCCAATGTTAAGAAATATAAAAATCCCTAAATCCTAAAAAAAGAGTCAGATCAAAACAAAAAGTACACCATTAGAACCGCCTTATCCGAAACCCGTATAAAGGAAATTTACCGCCCTTTGACTTGAATAACAAAGAAAATATATTGGCTTGAAAATCAAGAAAATTGACTTTAACCACGTTATTCTCCACAAAAGGGATATTTTTTTCTTTTGTTTCCAGAGATAGCTTGGCACTGAAACATTGTAGAGAGTTGTTCAATAGCTCATTTTAAAGGAAATCTCTAGATCTAGTGCTATTTGTAATTAATTTTTTTAAATTAATTATTTTTTACGAAAAACTTAATTTTTTAGATACAATATTGATCAATGACGTCATAGTCGCTGGATGTAGTTAGTATTTCATAAAGGCTCGATCATCAAATTTAAGCTGAAACTAAGTAAAGGACAATTATGCCTCCATGTATTCACATTGCAAGATTTCCCATTGCATGATCACGCCCCTGCAGTAAAAACAAAAATAACCCATAACTCCTAAAACTAGAGTCAGATCATATGGGTTGCAGCGGTCGCTAGCAACCTAGTAAGAGACGATCATATCCAATGTTAAGAAATATAAAAACCCATAGTTCCTAAAAAAGGAGTCAGATTAAAACAAAAAGTACACCATTAGAACCACCTTCTCCGAAACCCCTGTATAGTAAACTTTCTGTTCCTTGGCTTGAACAGCAAGAGAAATATATTGGCTTGAAAATCAAGAAAAGTGGCAGATACTTCAACATTCTGCCTAAACGGGATATTTTATTTTCTTTCTTTTCCACAGATAGCTTGGCACTGGAACATCGTATAGAGTTGTTCAATGGCTCATTTTAAAGGAAATTAATTGGGTTAAAAACCTATATTAACTAAAATAAATTATTTCTAAAAGAAAACAAATTTTTCCACCAAAAACTGCATTTTTGATATATTCTCACACTGCAGTCTTTCAAACATAATCGTATACCAGCGGTAAGATTTGAACCCACGCCTCCAAAGAGACTGGTGGCTAACACCAGTGCCTTGGACCACTCGGCCAGGTTGCCTCTCATAAATAAAGATATATGTGAATTTGGGTTGCAGCAGTAGCTAGCAACCTAGTAAGAGACGATCAGTCCAATGCTAAGAAATATAAAAACCCAAAACTCCTAAAAATAGATTCAGATCAAAACAAAAGTACATCATTAGAACTACATTGTCTTAAACCCAACTAGATAAATAATGAATGTCATCATAGTTTTATATTAGAGCTATGACGTGAATAGAAAAACACGAAATTATATTGTTGTTTCTGAAGACGTCATGAAATAATACCATTGCTCCATGACGTCATGAAATAAAATCATTACGCCGTGACGTCATAATTACTATATAAAAACTGTAAATGGTCTCATTCATAATTAGATAATGGTTAGATCAAAGCAAGCTATACGCAAGTTAAAAAACCGTACTACACAAACAACAGAGATAGTATCTTGAAAAGAGAAAAGCAAAGGTATTCAACCAACCAGGCGTATCGAGAAGTAAAAATTGAGAGAGCAAAACAAAACAGCAAGATGTGTTATCACAATGATGAAGATTATAGATATGCAAAAATTGATACAGCAACACAAAAGATCAAGAAACGGTATGGTAATGATGAAGATTACAGAGAAGCAACAATTGAGCAGGCGAGACAAAAGAGCAAGGAACGGTATGATAATGATAAAGATTACAGAGACGCCAGAATTGAGCAGGATAGAAAAAAGATCAAGGAGCGTTATCACAATGATAAACTTTATAGAGAAGCAACAATTGAGCAGGCTAGACAAAAGATCAAGGAGCGTTATCACAATGATGCAGATTATAATAAAGATCGAACTCCTCCCTATACTAACAATCATAGGCAACTTCACTATAGTTAAGATTACAGTATTTATATTATACATCATTATAAATTATAAAAGGTTCAAATGTTCGAAGTTTATCGAGTTAGAAATTTTCCACACCGGGAATGGAACCCGAGCCTGTTAATTTAAAGTTAACTATCCTAGCCACTAGACCATATGGGACCATAAAAAAGTATGATTTAAGAACCATATGCACATTTTTATTTCACCATAACAATTATAATAAGGCCAAAACAAAATCGTCGACTTGCAACGTTACTTTTGACACATTAGTTAAATCTTAATCGGACTTTAAAAATGTTTTGCTAGTTTTATATGAAAGAACGAACCTTAGCCATTAGTAGCAGAAATAAGAATATCTAGGTTGCAGCGGTAGCTAGCAACCTATTAATTACATAATCTGGGTTTAAGTGGTAGCTAGAAACCTAGTAAGAAACACCAAATTAAAAGATGATCATTAGAAGAACAAACAATTGCTTATATTGGACTTAGTTAGCTGCCTGATTCTTTGAGGTTTACATTAAAGAACGATGTTCATTCAATAGTAAATGAAGTTTTATTAGGAACCATTATATAGATGAGGTTTACAGTGCTCAAAGGTTACTGTTTACAATGTGTTGAAAAGATATTAAGACTATAATTGGAAAACCACACCATTGCATACATTATAACTAGTTAGCCACTTGATTGTTTGAGGTTCGTATCTTGCTATTTCAAAGAAGAAAAAGCCATAGGCTATTCTCTTGTTTTATTTCCTGTTGCTATTTCATTTACATTAAAAGACGATTATTGGAATAACGAATCATTGCATACATTGGAGTTAGTTAGCTATTTGGTTGTTTGAGGTTCGTCTCTTACTATTTCAAAGAAGAAAAAGCCGTAGGCTTATTCCTGTTTGTAATCATATATAATCAATCAGTTCGTGGACACGAACTGTATAGTAAGAGCTACTCGTCTCAATAGCAACCGAAATTCTAAAAAACGGAATTTTAATATCAACAGATACATCAAAAGAATGGGATTTCTTATGCTGATTTTAAATATATAATTTTCATCAAGTTTACTCATATCCAAAAAATGTTACGAGCCTGAGAAAATTCGCCTTATTTTCTAAAGAAAGAAAAATCACCCCCTAAAAGTCATAGAATCTTAATGAAAATCACACCATCAGATTAAGCATATCAGAGAACCTTACTATAGAGGCATCAAGCTCCTATCTGCAATTTAGAGTAAAGAACGAACCTTAGCCCATAGTAAAAGACGATCATTAGAAGAACAAACCATTGCATACATTGGACTTAGTTAGATGCCTGATTTTATTAGAGTTGCAATAAGGAACGAACTGAACCCATAGTAACTTAAGTATTAAATCAAACGGTTCGTGGTCATAACAAAGAGCTGTGTAGTGACTCATTTCAAAGGAATCTGCTGCATATAGAAACATTTTGTAATTAACAAAATTAATTATTATTATTATAAAACAAATTGAAACGATATGGTAAAGAACTAACTCTAGGCAATAGTAACTAATTTAATTTTGAAAAGAAAGAATAACGGCAGAAACCTAAATGGTAACATTAGTAAGCTACATTTCATAAGAACCGCCCACCGGGATTTGAACTCGGATCGCAGGATTCTAAGTCCTAAGTGTAAACCACAACACCAAGAAACATTCTTTAAATAAAGCATTTTAACAGTATATGATAACTTAAAGACCGAACTCTAACCCTCAGTATTGTCAATCAGTTTGTGTTAACGAACTTTATAGCAATTTCAAACAGTTCGTGGGATTACAGTAAAGAACAAACTTCCAGCCCAGAGTAACTAAAATAAGATTATAATTAATATTAAATATTGATCAATGATGGCATAATCGTACGCTGTAGCCAGGTCGTCTCTTACTATTTCAAATGAGAAAGAGCCATAGGTTTTTTCCTGTTTGTAATACATATTGTAATGAATGACATCTAGCCCATGTTAATTGAAATATAAATAGGGATTATGTAATTTTCATCAGTATCATGGTTACATTACATCACACTAAAAGACGATTTTTATATTAAAGGACGATCACTAGAAGATCCAACCATTGCATATATTAGACTGAAATAGCTGCCTGAGTGTTTGAGGTTCATTTCTTACTATTCCAAGTAAGAAAAAGCCGTAGGTTTTTTCCTGTTTGTAATATTACAATAAAGAACGAACTGTAGCTCATAGTAAACGAAGTATTAAAATTTCCGGGTTGCAGCGGTAGCTAGCAACCTAGTAAAAGATAATCATGCCTCATAGTAAAAACTAAAGTAACCCATAACTCAGGAAAAAGATTCAGATCAAAACAAGAAGTATATACTATTAGAATCGCCTTGTCCAAAACCTTTATATAGCGAACCTACCGTCTCTTGGCTGGAATAACAAGGAAAATATGTTGGCTTGAAAATGAAGAAAATTTACTTTAACAACTATATTCTCCACAAACAGCATCTTTTTTTCTTCCCATTTTTTTGACTCCTCAGCAAGCTGGACACTGGAAAATCATTTATAATAAAGAATGACCTCTTGCCTATACTAAATTTTATACGCCACTTAATTATAGTATAGGTTGGAAATTCAACAGATAGCTTGGCACTGGATTTACATTAAAGAACGATCTCTCTCCCATACTAACTGATATATGGTAATTCCAGGTGTAGTAAGGACGAATATAGCTCATCAAAAATGGTGTTTGTAAATTATCCGGATGCAGAGGTAGCTAGTCTTGTTTTTCGTTATGTTTATGCTACTTTTAACAATGTTTGATATTTTTAACTGACGTAGATGATGATAAATTACTGTAACAAAATCAAGTTTATTGTTAACGTTGATAAAATATTTAGACCATCGCTTCACTCAGCTGCTTGGCAAGGAAATGGTAATAGTAAGGACTAATGTAGTAATAGGAAATAGTAATAGGAAATGGTAAGGACCAATGTAGTTCATTATAAATGGTGTTTGTCAATACGTTTTTTTATATATAACATTATTAATCATCGGATTCATCGAATCATCAGATATACCTATAGTAGCTAATGCTCATAACATCCTATTGCAAACAAAAATAAAAATAGTATTTTAACATTATAAAAAGCATGCACATATATTTATGTAAAATGCAGTAATTCTTGTAGTGTTTTAGTAAAAAATCTAATTCTTTTAGAGTTTTATAAGAAAAAGCTGATTTGTCAACTGAAACTAGATTAATTCCTGAAAATTTTAAATAAACAATTTTATTTATTACATAAAGGATCGATGTGGTTCATTATAAATTATAAAAGGTTTAGAGCTTCTAATGTTCAAAGATTATAGAGTTGAAAATTTTCAAATACTGAGTATCGAACCCGGGCCTTCTAGATGAAAGCCAGCTATCCTATCCGCTACACCATATGAGACTTTAAAACAACATGATTTAAGAACCATATGCATATTATTACTTCATCATACCATTTTAGAGTAAAGAACGATCTCTCTCCCATACTAACTGATATGTGGTGGTTCCAGGTGTAGCTACATCCGGAAAGCAGCGGTAGCTACCAACCTAGTAAGAGACGATCACGTCCAATGTTAAGAAATAAAAAAAAAACATAGTTCCTAAAAAAGGAGTCAGATCAAAACAAAAAGTACACCATTAGAACCGCCTTGTCCGAAACCCCTGTATAGGAAACTTTCTGTCCCTTGGTTTGAACAGGAAGGGAAATATATTGGTTTGAAAATCAAGAAAAGTGGCAGCTACTACAACATTCTGTCTAAATGGGATATTTTATTCTCTCTTTCTTTTGTTTCCAGAGATAACTTGGCACTGGAACATCGTAGAAAGTTGTTCAATGGCTCAATTTAAAAGATCCGGGTTGCAGCGGTAGCTAGCAACCTAGTAAGAGATGATCACCTCCAATGTTAAGACATTACATAAAAGATCAATGTGGTTCATTATAAATTATAAAAGGTTTAGATCTTCTAATGTTCAAAGATTATAGAGTTAAAAATTTTCCAATACCGGGAATCGAATTTACAGTAAAGAACGATCGCTCATACATAGTAACTGATATATGGTGGTTCCAGGGGTAGTTACTTGTGTTTCGTCTCTTACTATTTAAAAGAAGAAAAAGCCATAGCCGTTTTCCTGTTTGTAATGATATACCATAAAACGAATTCCAAGTTGTAACTGACGTCATCCTGGTTGTTATAGTAAAGAACGAACTCTTGCCCTTAGTTACCTACTATGTTATCTCAAATTAGCTAATTACTTTCATCTAATTTTGTTTAAAAATAATTCCCACACCGGTATTCGAACCCGAGACAATTAATTGAAAGCCAATTACCCTAAACCACTAAACCATATGAGATATATATAGAAGCTAATTAATTGTTTTATAATCTCTTATAGCATAAATTTCATCGGATATAGCTGAAACCTAGTAAAGCACAAACCACGGCACATGGTAATTATTTCTGGGTTGCAGCGGTAGCTAGAAACCTAGTAAGAGACGATCATGTCCAATATTAAGAAATATAAAAACCCCTAACTCCTAAAAAAGATTCAGATCGAAAAAAAAATTTATAATAAAGAATGAATATATTACCGATCTACTAATAACCATATATGACGTAATAAGTGACATGACGTAATATATAAAACCTATTTTGTACTAATAACCATATATGACATAATTAGCGACGTGACATAGAAATTGAAAAAATTAATTTTTATTTTATTTCCGTTTTTAGTTCAGAATCGCTAAAGTTATAAACTGCAAAAATATTTATGGTGTCTGAACAATAGTTTTAATCTTTTAATTTAGACTAGAAAAATACCTGAAAATTTAAAAATTAGTTTAATTTTTTTTTAGGTTCTTGATACTTGATGCGTGACATAGAAACAATCAACTAATGGTTACATAATAGTTTCAATCATGCAAGCTACACGCAAGTTAAAATGCAGTACTACCAAAAAAAAGAGATAGCATCTTGAACACAAAAAAGCAAAGGTATTCAATCGACCAGGCGTATCGAGAAGTAATAATTGATAGTGACAAACAGCGTTATTATAATGATGTAGTTTATAGACATGCGAAAATTGAGACAGCCAAACAAAAGAGTAAGGAACGGTATGAAAACGATATAGATTACCGAAACAAACATAAGAAAAAGTTAGTACCAGAATAATGAGTAGATACTGGGGTGACAAAAGCTATAATGAAAAAATTAAATTCTCTGCGAGGTTGTACTGAAGAACGCATAAGAACAAAGGGAAAAATTACATTCAGAAAAAAAAGAAGATGGGAAAAATGCAGGCTGATCTTTGCAAATTGAGAAACATTTTACGCGTATTTATCGAGATCACGAAAAGTATTCAAAATTACAGATTAAAATTCTCTTTGAAAGAGCGGATGCTGTTGAAAAGTCGGCTAGAAATGCTTTGGCGAAGCTTCATAGTAATATCCAAAAAAAATACTGTCAGTATAATGAAAAGCTTCCAAGGTATGGACTGGCAACTGCGGAACATTTTATAGATGCAATGGAAAATGTTCGACAACACAGTGAATATACAGAGGCTTACTTCTTAAAAAATTCTTATATTAATTTTGGAAGGAGCAATTGCAGTTTATGTAGCAGCAATAAAAATATATATACAAGCATACCTATCAGCAGCGAAGCAAAAGCAATGTTTTTCAATTATGGCGAAAACGAACTTGTTAGGGTTATTAGTATGTGTGTTTGTAAGACTAATGATTTAGAACAAATTCCTGGAACACCGACTCAATAAAAAAGTATTTGCAACTGTGTTTTAAACAGTTCTTTTAGTTCTACTGAATATTTGGCAAAAAATTCTCTGTGTAGTAGAACAAACTGTCCTGAAAAGTACGAGACAACTATTGAAAAATGCTCTGAATCTAGATCTGACAAGGAAATTATGATGGCTGAAGTCACCTATAACAATCTGAGTAAACATTCAAAACCAAAAATTGGGCAGCAGGTTACTTGGCAATGTCACCCTGATATCTGCAAGCTCTATCCGACGGATATTGAATTATGTCAAATTCTTTTTGATATCCTTGAAAATAATATAGCATTAAAATTTTCAACTGACAAAGTGGTTAATTTCTACCTTGGCGGCTTGGATTATTGTGTACAATATAGAACGACACCTAACCCATGTTAACTGAAATCCGGGTTGCAGCGGTAGCTAGCAACCTAGTAAGAGACGATCACGTCCAATGTTAAGAAATATAAAAACCCATAGTTCCTAAAAAAGGAGTCAGATCAAAACAAAAAGTACACCAATAGAACCGCCTTGTCCGAAACCCCTGCATAGGAAACTTTCTGTCCCTTGGCTTGAACAGCAAGGGAAATATTTTAGTTTGAAAATCAAGAAAAGGGGCAGCTAGTACAGCATTCTGCCTAAACGGCATCTTTTTTTCTTTTCATTTCCATAGATAGCTTGGCACTGGAACATGGTAGAGAGTGGTTTAATGGCTCATTTTAAAGGAAATCTCTAGATCTAGCAACTTTTGCACTTAATTTTGTTTTTCAATCAATTATTTTTTACGAAAAACTTAATTTTTTATATACAATATTGACCAATGACGTCATAGTCGTTGGATGTAGTTAGTATTACATAATTATAATAAAGAAAGAATATTTTACCGATTATCTACTAATAATCATATATGACGTAATAAGTAACATGACGTAATATCTAAAACCTAATGTGTACTAATAACCATATATGACTTAATGAGCGACATGACGTAAAAATTGAAAAAATTAATTTTTATTTTATTTTCGTTTTTAGTTCAGAATCGCTAAAGTTATAAACTGCAAAAATATTTATGGTGTCTGAGCAATAGTTTTAATCTTTTAATTTAGACTAGAAAAATACCTGAAAATTTAAAAATTAGTTTAATTTTTTGTTAGGTTTTTTGATACTTGATACGGGACATAAAAATTCAACTAATGGTTACTTAATGGTTTCAATCAAGCAAGCTACACGCAAGTTAAAGAAAAGAGTACTACCAAAAAAACAGAGATAGCATCTTGAAAAGAGAAAAGCAAAGGTATTCAACCGACCAGGCGTATCGAGACGCGAAAATTGATAGTGACAAACAGCGTTATTATAATGATGTAGTTTATAGACATGCGAAAATTGAGACAGCCAAACAAAAGAGCAAGGAACGGTATGATAACGATATAGATTACCGATACAAACATAAGAAAAAAGTTGCTACCAGAATAATGGGTAGATACTGGGGTGACAAAAGCTATAATGAAAAAATTAAATTCTCTGCGAGGTTGTAACGAAGAACGCATAAGGACAAAGGGAAAAATTACATTCAGAAATACAAAAAGATGGCAAAAATGCAGGCTGATCTTTGTAAATTGAGAAACATTTTACGCATGTTTTATCGGGATCACGAAAAGTATTCAAAATTACAGATTAAAATTCTCTTTGAAAGAGCGGATGCTGTTGAAAAATCGGCTAGAAATGCTTTGGCAAAGCTTCATAGTAATATCCAAAAGAAATGTTGTCAGTTTAACGAAAAGCTTCCAAGGTATGGATTGGCAACTGCGGAACAGTTTATAGATGCAATGGAAAATGTTCGACAACACAGTGAATATACGGAGGCGTACTTCTTAGAAAATTCGTATATTAATTTTGGAAGGAGCAATTGCAGTTTATGTAGCAGCAATAAAAATATATATACAAGTATACCTATCAACAGCGAAGGAAAAGCAATGTTTTTCAATTATGGCGAAAACGAGCCTGTTAGGGTTATTAGTAAATGTGTTTGTAAGACTAATGATTTCGAACAAATTCCTGGAACACCGACTCAAGAAAAAAGCATTTCTAACTGTGTTTTAAAAGTTCTTTTAGTTCTACTGAATATTATAATAAAGATCGAACTCTTCCCTATACTAACTTGCATAGGCAACTTCACTATAGTGAGAATTACAGTATTTATATTATACATCATTATAAATTATAAAAGGTTCAAATGTTCGAAGATTATAGAGTTAAAAATTTTCAGACACCGGGAATCGAACCCGGTCCTCCTATGTGAAAGTTAACTATCCTAGCCACTAGACCAAATGGGACCATAAAGTATGATTTAAGAACCATATGCATATTATTATTTCACCATACCAATTATAATAAGGCCAAAACAAAATCGTAGAATTTTAACCTTACTTTTGACACATCAGTTAAATCTTCATCAGACTTAAAAACTGTTTTGCTAGTTTTGCAGTAAAGAACGAACCTTAGCCCATAGTAGCAGAAATAAGAATATCTAGGTTGCAGCGGTAGCTAACAACCTATTAATTACATAATCCGGGTTGCAGTGGTAGCTAGCAACCTAGTAAGAAACGCACAATTAAAAGATGATAATTAGAAGAACAAACCACTGCTTATATTGGACTTAGTTAGCTGCCTGATTCTTTGAGGTTCGTTTCTTACTATTCCAATGAATAAAAAGCCGTAGGTTTTTTCCTGTTTCTAATAATACATTAAAAGATTTTACATAAAGGATCGATGTGGTTCATTATCAATTATGAAAGGTTTAGAGCTTCTAATGTTCGAAGATTATAAAGTTAAAAATTTTCCAATACCGGGTATCGAACCCGGGCCTTCTAGATAAAAGCCAGCTATCCTATCCGCTACACCATATGGAACTATAAAACAGCATGATTTAAGAACTATATGCATATTATTATTTCATCGTACCATTTTTCCGGGTTGCAGCGGTAGCTAGCAACCTAGTAAGAGACGATCACGTCCAATGTTAAGAAATATAAAAACCCATAGTTCCTAAAAAAGAAGTCAGATCAAATTCAAAAGTACACCATTAGAACCACCTTGTCCGAAACCCCCTAGAAAGGAAACTTACCGCCCTTTGGCTTGAACAGCAAGGGAAATATATTGGCTTGAAAATCAATAAAAGTGGCAGCTTCTACAACATTCTGCCTAAACGGGATATTTTTTTTATAATCCGGGTGGCAGTGGTAGCTAGCAACCTAGTAAGAGACGATAACGTCCAATGTTAAGAAATATAAAAACTCATAGTTCCTAACAGAGGAGTCAGATCAAAACAAAAAGTACACCATTAGAACCACCTTGTCCGAAACCCCTGTATAGGAAACTTTCTGTCCCTTGGCTCTAACAGCAAGGGAAATATATTGGCTTGGAAATCAAGAAAAGTGGCAGCTATTACAACATTCTGCCTAAACGGGATATTTTTTTTCTTTTTTTCTCTTTTCTTTCTTTTCCACAGATATCTTGGCACTGAAACATCGTAGAGGGTTATTCAATAGCTCATTTTAAAGGAAATTAATTGGGTTAAAAATAAATAGTAACTAAAATAAATTATTTCTAAAAGAGAATAAATTTTTCCACCAAAAACTGCATTTTTGATGTCTTTTCACACTGCAGTCTTTCAAACATAATCGTATACCAGCGGTAAGATTTGAACCCACGCCTCCGAAGAGACTGGTGGCTAACACCAGTGACTTGGACCACTCGGCCAGGCTGCCTCTTATAATTTGGGTTGCAGCAGTAGCTAGCAACCTAGTAAATGACGCTCAGTTCCATGCTAAGAAATATAAAAACCCAAAACTCCTAAAAATAGAGTCAGATCAAAACAAAAGTACATCATTAGAACTACCTTGTCTGAAACCCCTGTATAGAAAACTTTCAGTCCCTTGGCTTGAACAGCAAGGGAAATATATTGGCTTGAAAATCTAGAAAATTACATTAAAATACGATCATTGGAATAACATACCACTGCATACATTGGACTTAGATTGCTACTTGATTGCTTGAGGATCGTAACTTACTATTTCAAAGAAGAAAAAGCCGTAGGCTTTTTCCTGTTTGTAATGATATAGCATAAAAAGAAACCCAAGTATTAACTGACGTCATCCTGGTTGTTATAGTAAAGGATTATAATAAAGATTCATTAAAAAACGATCATTGGAGTAATTTGGGTTGCAGCGGTAGCTAGCACCCTAGTAAGAGACGATCACTTCAAATGTCAAGTCTGGATCCATCTGGAGAAACATCAAATACAGAGATAATGAAGAGTATTGTTACATAAAGGATCGATGTGGTTCATTATAAATTATAATAGGTTTAGACTTTCTAATATTCGAAGATTATAGAGTTAAAAATTTTCCAATACCGGGAATCGAACCCGGGCCTTCTAGATGAAAGCCAGCTCTTTCTATCCGCTACACCATATAGAACTATAGAACAGCATGATTTAAGAACCATATGCATATTATTATTTCATCGTACCATTTTTCCGGGTTGCAGCGGTAGCTAGCAACCTAGTAAGAGACTATCACGTCCAATGTTAAGAAATGTAAAAACCCATAGTTCCTAAAAAAAGAAGTCAGATCAAATTCAAAAGTATACCATTAGAACCGCCTTGTCCGAAACCCCTTGAAAGAAAACTTACCGCCCTTTGGCTTGAACAGCAAGGGAAATATATTGGCTTGAAAATCAAGAAAAGTGGCAGCTACTACAACATTCTGCCTAAACGGGATATTTTTTTTATAATCCGGGTTGCAGCGGTAGCTAGCAACCTAGTAAGAGACGATCACGTCCAATGTTAAGAAATATAAAAACCCATAATTCCTAACGGAGGAGTCAGATCAAAACAAAAAGTACACCATTAGAACCACCTTGTCCGATACCCCGGTGTAGAAAACTTTCTGTCCCTCGGTTTGAACAGCAAGGTAAATATATTGGCTTGAAAATCAAGAAAAGTGGAAGCTATTACAACATTCTGCCTAAACGGGATATTTTTTTCTTTTTTTTCTCTTTTCTTTCTTTTCCACAGATATCTTGGCACTGGAACATCGTAGAGGGTTGTTCAATAGCTCATTTTAAAGGAAATTAATTTGATTAAAAATCTATAGTAAGTAAAATAAATTATTTCTAAAAGAGAATAAATTTTTCCACCAAAAACTGCATTTTGATGTCTTTTCACACTGCAGTCTTTCAAACATTATCGTATACCAGCGGTAAGATTTGAACCCACGCCTCCGAAGAGACTGGTGGCTAACACCAGTGCCTTGGACCACTCGGCCAGGCTGCCTCTTATAATTTGGGTTGCAGCAGTAGCTAGCAACCTAGTAAGAGACGATCAGTCCCATGCTAAGAAATATAAAAACCCAAAACTCCTAAAAATAGAGTCAGATCAAGACAAAAGTACATCAATAGAACTACCTTGTCTGAAACCCTACTAGATAAATAATGAATGTCGTCATAGCTTTATATTAGAGCTATGACGTGAATAGAAAAACACGAAATTATGTTGTGGTTTCTGAAGACGTCATGAAATAATATCATTGCGCCATGACGTCATCATGAAATAAAATCATTACATCGTGACGTCATAATTACAACTTAAGAACTACAAAGATGAAAATAGTCTCATTCGTGAATTACATAATGGTTAGATCAAAGTAAGCTGCACGCAAGTTAAAAAAACAGTACTACACAGACAACAGAGATAGTATCTTGAAAAGAGAAAAGCAAAGGTATTCAACCGACCAGGCGTATCGAGAAGTAAAAATTGAGAGGGCAAAACAAAACAGCAAGATGTGTTATCAAAATGATGAAGATTATAGACATGCAAAAATTGAGACAGCCAAACAAAAGTTCAAGGAGAGTTATCACAATGATGAAGATTACCGCATCAAATATAAGAAAAACCAAAAGCAAAGGTATTCAACCGTCCAGGTGTATCGAGAATTAAAAATTGATACAGCCAAACAAAAGATCAAGGAGCGTTATCAAAATGATAAACTTTATAGAGAAGCAACAATTGGGCAGGCTAGACAAAAGAGCAAGGAACGGTATGATAATGATGAAGATTACTGAAATAAACATAAGAAAAAAGTTGCTACCAGAATAATGGGTAGATACTGGGGTGACAAAAGCTATACTGAAAAAATTAAATTCTCTGAGAGGTTGTACCGAAGAACGCATAAGGACAAAGGGAAAAATTACATTCAGAAATACAAGAAGATGGCAAAAATGCAGGCTGATCTTTGTAAATTGAGAAACATGTTACGCATGTTTTACCAGGATCACGAAAAGTATTCAAAATTACAGATTTAAATTCTCTTTGAAAGAGCAGATGCTGTTGAAACGTCGGCTAGAAATGCTTTGGCAAAGCTTCATAGTAATATCCAAAAGAAATGTTGTCAGTTTAATGAAAAGCTTCCAAGGTATGGACTGGCAACTGCGGAACAGTTTATAGATGCAATGGAAAATGTTCGACAACACAGTGAATATACAGAGGCGTACTTCTTAAAAAAATTCGTATATTAATTTTGGAAGGAGCAATTGCAGTTTATGTAGCAGCAATAAAAATATATATACAAGCATACCTATCAACAGTGAAGGAAAAGCAATGTTTTTCAATTATGGCGAAAACGAGCCTGTTAGGGTTATTAGTATATGTGTTTGTAAGACTAATGATTTAGAACAAATTCCTGGAACACTGACTCAAGAAAAAAGCATTTCTAACTGTGTTTTAAACAGTTCTTTTAGTTCTACTGAATATTTGGCAAAAATTCTCTGTTTAGTCGAACAAACTGTCCTGGAAAGTACGAGACAACTATTGAAAAATGCTCTGAATCTAGATCTGACAAGGAAATTATGATGGCTGAAGTCACCTATAACAATCTGAGTAAACATTCAAAACCAAAAATTGGGCAGCAAGCTACTTGGCAATGTCACCCTGATATCTGCAAGCTCTATCTGACGGATATTGAATTATGTCAAATTCTTTTTTATATCCTTGAAAATAATATAGGATTAAAATTTTCAACTGACAAAGTGGTTAATTTCTACCTTGGCGGCTTGGATTATTGTGAAATCAATTACAGGGACACAAGAAAGCATGGGCATTCGTTATACTGTAGCCCAAATGAGGGATGTCAGAGCTATTTGCGTTCTCTAAGAGCACTAGCTCCACATTTTCCCGTCTTGAACTGTTTCATTAATAGCGTATATAAGGCAGTATCAAAATGTAAGATTATACAACATATTAATCTACTAAAAGTCGAGGGCTCGTACAAGGAACTAAGTCATTATATAGAAGTGTCAAGTAGACTCTGTCGTAATAATAGTCAAGACTTCATCTACGGTGATAGCAATATTAGAGTTTCTGTGGATGAAAATACAATAATAGAATTATTTTACATTAAAGAACGAATTTTAGTCCATAGTAGCTGAATCCGGGTCGCAGTGGTATCTAACAACCTAGTAAGAGACGATCACATCCAATGTTTACAATAAGGAACAAACTGAACCCTTAGTAACTTAAGTATTAAGTCAAACTGTTCGTGGTCATAATAAAGAACTGTGTAATGGCTCATATGAAAGGAAACTGCTGTATATAGAAATCTTTTGTAATAAAAAAATTAATTATTATTATAAAACAAATTGTTACGATATGGTTTACAGTAAAGAACGAACCTCCAGCCCATAGTAACTAAAATAATATTATAATCAATATTATAGATAGATCAATGATGTCATAAGCTTAGGTTGTTGCCAGGTCGTCTCTTACTATTCCAATTAAGAAAAAGCCATAGGCTTTTTCTTGTTTGTTATCTGGCTTGCAGTGGTAGCTATCAACCTAGTAAGAGACGATCATTATAATAAAGAACGACCTCTTACCTAGACTAAATTTCATACGCCACTTATTTATAGTATAGGTTAGTAATTCAACAGATAGATTTTATAATTAAGAACGACCTCTTGCCTATACTAATATAAAAATCCATTATATACATTAGATTTAGTTAGCAACTTGATTGGTTGTTACATCAAGAGACGATCATTGCAATAACAAACCATTGAAGACTTTGGACTTAGTTAGCTACTTGATTGTTTGAGGTTCGTCTCTTACTATTTCAAAGAAGAAAAAGCCATAGGCTTTTTCCTGTTTGTAATCATATAGCATAGAATCTGGGTTGCAGCAGTAGCTAGTTATAATAAAGATAACATTCAAGGACGTATCTGGGTTGCAGCGGTAGCTAGCAACATAGTAAGAGACGATCATGAGATATGAAAACCCCTAGTTCCTAACAAAAGCATCAGATCAAATTCAACAGTACACCATTAGAACCGCCTTGTCCGAAACCCCTGTATAGTAAACTTTCTGTCCCTTGGCTTGAACAGCAAGGGAAATATATTGGCTTGAAAATCAAGAAAAGTGGCAGCTACAACAACATTCTGCCTAAACGGGATATTTTTTTTCTTTTTTTCTTTTTTTCTTTTGTATCTAGAGATAGCTTGGCACTGGAACATCGTAGAGAGTTTGTCAATGGCTCATTTTAAAGGAAATTAATTGGGTCAAATTATAATAAACAACGACTTCTTTCCTTCACTAAATTTTTTGTTGTTGGTTTTGTTTTTTGTTTGGAATTGGGCTGGTTAATTATAAGTGACGATTATTTTATTTTCAACGGTATAATAGCTATAGAGATGGCTGAAACCAAGTAAAGAATAAACAGGATCTATACTATAAATAGGATTTTTTGATCCGGGTTGCAGCGGTAGCTAGCAACCTAGTAAAAGACGATCACGTCAGATGTTAAGAAATATAAAAACCTATAGCTCCTAAAAAAGGAGTCAGATATAAACAAAAAGTACACCATTAGAACCGTCTTATCCGAATACGGGTTGCAGCGGTAGCTAGCAACCTAGTAAGAGACGATCACGTCCAATGTTAAGAAATAGAAACTTATCACTTTTTGAGCGATAACCTTTGAGATTTTCACTCTTTGAGATTATCACTCTTTGAACTTACGTCATATATGGTTATTAGCACACAATTGGTGTCAGATATTACGTCTTGTCACTTATTACGTCATATATGTTTATTAGTAGACAATCGGTAGAATATTCGTTCTTTATTATAACCACTGCACGTCAGATTCAGTTATTATATCGATCCTTTATGCAATTTTAATTCTTAAAGGCCCTTAACCGCGAATCTGGAGTGCAGATCCCTTATTTTTATGCTGCAAGCTGGATTATATAAAAAAAATTAATAGACAAATACCATTTAGGATGAACTATATCGGTCCTTTATGTAAGTTTCTAGCTACCGCTGCAACCCGGATAATAAACTGATTACAAACAGGAAAAAGCATAAGGCTTTTTCTTCTTTGAAATAGTAAGAGACGAACCTCAAACAATCAAGTAGCTAACTAATTCCAATGTACGCAATTGTTTGTTATTCCAATGATCGTCTTTTAATGTTATGTACTTTTGTTTTGATCCGACTCTATTTTTAGGAGTTTTGGGTTTTTATATTTCTTAGCATTGGACTGATCGTCTCTTACTAGGTTGCTAGCTACTGCTGCAACCCAAATTCACATATATATTTTTTTATGAGAGGCAGCCTGGCCGAGTGGTCCAAGGCACTGGTGTTAGCCACCAGTCTCTTCGGAGGCGAGGGTTCAAATCTTACTGCTGGTATACGATTATGTTTGAAAGACTGCAGTGTGAAAAGACATCAAAAATGCAGTTTTTGGTGGAAAAATTTATTCTCTTTTAGAAATAATTTACTTTAGTTACTATAGATTTTTAGCCCAATTAATTTCCTTTAAAATGAGCCCACAATTCCCCTAAACACATCCAATCAAAATTTTGAGATAGCCATTTTGTTCAGCATAGTTTATAATAAAGAACTTACTCTTTCCTATACTAAATAAGCCACCACTTTTATCAAGGTTATAAGACTTTTAGGGGTTGCTTCCCCCTTTTTTCTGTGATGGTATAATAATCCGGGTTGCAGCGGTAGCTAGCAACCTAGTAAGAGACGATCACGTCCAATGTTAAGAAATATAAAAACCCATAGTTCCTAGCAGAGGAGTCAGATCAAAACAAAAAGTACACCATTAGAACCACCTTGTCCGAAACCTCTGTATAGGAAACTTTCTGTCCCTTGGCTTGAACAGCAAGGGTAATATATTGGCTTGAAAATCAAGAAATGTGGCAGCTACTACAACATTCTGCCTAAACGGGATATTTTTTTCTTTTTTTTTCTTTTTTTCTATTCCACAGATAGCTTGGCACTGGAACATCGTAGAGGGTTGTTACATAAAGGATCGATGTGGTTCATTATAAATTATAAAAGGTTTAGAAATATAAAAAGCCATATCTCCTAAAAAAGGAGTCAGATCAAAACAAAAAGTACACCATTAGAACCACCTTGTCCGAAACCTCTGTATAGGAAACTTTCTGTCCCTTGGCTTGAACAGCAAGGGTAATATATTGGCTTGAAAATCAAGAAAAGTGGCAGCTACTACAACATTCTGCCTAAACGGGATATTTTTTTCTTTTTTTTTCTTTTTTTCTATTCCACAGATAGCTTGGCACTGGAACATCGTAGAGGGTTGTTACATAAAGGATCGATGTGGTTCATTATAAATTATAAAAGATTTAGAGCTTCTAATGTTCGAAGATTATAAAGTTAAAAATTTTTGAATACTGGGAATCGATCCTTTATGCCAGCTATCCTATCCACTACACCGTATGGAACTATAAAACAGCATGATTTAAGAACCATATGCATATTATTATTTCATCGTACCAATTTTTCGGGTTGCAGCGGTAGCTAGCAACCTAGTAAGAGACGATCACGTCCAATGTTAAGAAATGTAAAAACCCATAGTTCCTAAAAATAAAGTCAGATCAAATTCAAAAGTACACCAAACTAGATGATAACCATACTAGAACCATACTAGAAAAGTACACCTTACTAGAACCCAACTAGATAAATAATGAATGTCGTCTTAGCTTTTCCGGGTTGCAGCGGTAGCTAGCAACCTAGTAAGAGACGATCACGTCCAATGTTAAAAAATATAAAAACCCTTAGTTCCTAACAGAGGAGTCAGATCAAAACAAAAATTACACCATTAGAACCGCCTTGTCCGAAACCCCTCCCCTGTATAGGAAACTTTCTGTCCCTTGGCTTGAACAGCAAGGGAAATATATTGGCTTGAAAATCAAGAAAAGTGGCAGCTACTACAACATTTTGCCTAAACTGGATATTTTTGTCTTTCTTTCCTTTGTTGCCAGAGATAGCTTGGTACTGGAACATCGTAGAAAGTTGTTCAATGGCTCATTTTAAAGGAAATTAATTGGGTTAAAAACCTTTTGTAACTAAAACAAATTTTTTTAAAAGAGGATAAATTTTTTCACTAAAAACTGTAATTTTGATGTCTTTCCATACTGCTGTCTTTTCAAAGACAATTGATTTTTGAAGCAATCAAACAGTTCGTGGTAAGGCTGTATTTGAAACTTTATATTCCATAGATAGCTTAGCACTGGAACATCGTAGAGAGCTGTTCAATGGATCATTTTAAAGTAAATTTATCCGGGTTGCTGCGGTAGCTAGCAACCTAGTAAGAGACGATCACGTCCAATGTTAAGAAATATAAAACCCCCAAACTCCTAAAAAAACAGTCAGATCAAAACAAAAAGTACACCATTAGAACCGCCTTGTCCAAAACCCTTATAAAGGAATCCGGGTTGCAGCGGTAGATAGCAACCTAGTAAGAGACGATCACGTCCAATGTTAAGAAATATAAAAACCCATAGTTCCTACAAAAAGGAGTCAGATCAAAACAAAAAGAACACCATTAGAGCCACCTTGTCCGAAACCCCTGTATAGGAAACTTTCTGTCCCTTGGCTTGAACAGCAAGGAAAATATATTGGTTTGAAAATCAAGAAAAGTGGCAGCTACTACAACATTCTGCCAAAACAGAATATTTTTCTTTCTTTCTTTTGTTACCAGAGATAGCTTGGCACTGGAAAATCGTAGAAAGTTGTTCAATGGCTCAGATTAAATGAAATTAATTGGGTTAAAAAAGCTTTTGTAACTAATAAAAATATTTTAAAACAGGATAAATTTTTCAACTAAAACTGTATTTTTGATGTGTTTTCATGTTGCTGTCTTTTCAAAGACATTTGATTTTTGGAGCAATCAAACAGTTTGTGGTAAGGTTGTATTTTAAACTTTATATTCCACAGATAGCTTAGCACTGGAACATCGTAGAGAGTTGTTAAATGGATCATTTTAAAGTAAATTAATAATATTCAAGGACGTATCCAAAGGGTTTAGCGGATTTGAACCCCCCTCCCCCAAAATGTTTTTAAGATTCATAATAACGAATATAAAATGAATAAAACAAAATTGAATATAAAAAAATATACAAAAATGAATATGAACAACATTTTTATGTGTTTTTGAAGTTTTTATCTGGGTTGCAGCGGTAGCTAGTAATCCGGGTTGCAGCGGTAGCTAGCAACCTGGTTGCAGCGGTAGCTAGCAACCTAGTAAGAGACGATCACGTCCAATGTTAAGAAATATAAAAACCCATAGTTCCTAACAGAGGAGTCAGATCAAAACATTCTGCCTACACGTGATATTTTTTTCTTTTTTTTTCTTTTTTCTTTTCCACAGATAGCTTGGCACTGGAACATCGTAGAGGGTTGTTCAATAGCTCATTTTAAACGAAATAAATTGGATTAAAAATCTATAGTAACTAAAATAAATTATTTCTAAAAGAGAATAAATTTTTCGACCAAAAACTGCATTTTTGATGTCTTTTCACACTGCAGTCTTTCAAACATAATCGTATACCAGCAGTAAGATTTGAACCCACGCCTCCGAAGAGACTGGTGGCTAACACCAGTGCCTTGGACCACTCGGCCAGGCTGCTTCTCATAATTTGGGTTGCAACAGTAGCTAGTTACATAAAGGATCGATCCTGTTCATTACATCCGGGTTGCAGCGGTAGCTAGTAACCTAGTAAGAGACGATCACGTCCAATGTTAAGAAATAAAAAAAAACTCATAGCTCCTTAAAAAAGCAGTCAGATCAAAAACAAAAAATACACCATTAGAACCGCCTTGTCCGAAACCCCTGTATAGGGAACTTTCTGTCATTTGGCTTGAACAGCAAGGGAAATATATTGGCTTGAAAATCAAGAAAATTGACCTTAACCACGTTTTTCTCCACAAACGGGATATTTTTTTCTTTCTTTCTTTGTTTCCAGAGATAGCTTGGCACTGGAACATCGTAGAGAGTTGTTCAATGGCTAATTCTAAAGGAAATTAATTGGGTTAAAAACCTTTAGTAACTAAAATAAATTATTTCTAAAAGAGAATTAATTTTTCCACCAAAAACTGCAATTTTGATGTCTTTTCATGCTGCAGTTTTTTCAAAGATATTTGATTTTTGTACATCCGGGTTGCAGCGGTAGCTAGCAACCTAGTAAGAGACTATCACGTCCAATGTTAAGAAATATAAAACCCCCAAACTCCTAAAAAAACAGTCAGATCAAAACAAAAAGTACACCATTAGAACCGCCTTGTCCAAAACCCTTATAAAGGAATCCGGGTTGCAGCGGTAGCTAGCAACCTAGTAAGAGACGATCACGTCCAATGTTAAGAAATATAAAAACCCATAGTTCCTGAAAAAAGGAGTCAGATTAAATTCAAATTTACACCATTAGAACCGCCTTGTCCGAAACCCCTGTATAGTAAACTTTCTGTCCCTTGGATTGAACAGTGAGGGAAATATATTGGCTTGAAAATCAAAAAATGTGGCAGCTACTACAACATTCTGCCTCAACGGGATATTTTTTTTTCTTTTTTTCTTTTGTATCCAGAGATAGCTTGGCACTGGAACATCGTAAAGAGTTGTTCAATGGCTTATTTTAAAGTAAATTAATTGGGCTAAAAATCTATAGTAGTTAAAATAAATTATTTCCAAAAATGAATAAATTTTTCCACCTTGTAATAAGGAACGACCTCTTACCTATACTAAATTTTATACGCCACTTAATTATAGTATAGGTTAGTAATTCAACAGATAGCAGGGCACTGGAACATCGTAGAGAGTTGTTCAATGGCTCATTTTAAAGGAAATAATTAAAAAAAAAATAATTTTGTAATAAAAAAAAATAGTTTTTATTACATTAAGACATTTTAATTTTGTTCCTTAAGAAATCATCATAAATAAGAATTTCCCATACAGAAGTTGAACTCAAGCCTACTGGGTGAGAGCTATCCCAACCTCTAGACCATCTAGGATATATTAAAATATCCGATTAATGAATATTATGTTAAAGAACAAATTATAAGCCTAGTTAGCTGCCTGATTATTTGAGGATAGTCTCTTACTATTCGAAAGAAGAAAAAGCCTTAGGCCTTTTCCTGTTTATAATATATGTTATAATAATCTGGTTTGCAGCGGTAGTTACACTAAGGAACGATCTCTCTCCCATACTAACTGATATGTTACATTTAATCTGGGCTGCAGCGGTAGCTAGCAACCTAGTAAGAGACGATCACGTCCAATGTTAAGAAATGTAAAAACCCATAGTTCCTAAAAAATCCGGGTTGCAGCGGTAGCTAGCAACCTAGTAAGAGACGATCACGTCCAATGTTAAGAAATATTAAAACCCATAGTTCCTAAAAAAGGAGTCAGATCAAATTCAAATGTACACCATTAGAACCGCCTTTTCCGAAACCCCTGTATAGTAAACTTTCTGTCCCTTGGCTTGAACAGCAAGGGAAATATATTGGTTTGAAAATCAAGAAAAGTGGCAGCTACTACAACATTCTGCCTAAAGGGGATATTTTTTTTTCTTTTTTCTTTTGTATCCAGAGATAGCTTGGCACTGGAACATCGTAGAGAGTTGTTCAATGGCTCATTTTAAAGGAAATTAATTGGGCTAAAAATCTATAGTAACTAAAATAAATTATTTCTAAAAGAGAATAAATTTTTCCACCAAAAACTGCATTTTTGATGTCTTTTCACACTGCAGTCTTTCAAACATAATCGTATACCAGCGGTAAAATTTGAACCCACGCCTCCGAAGAGACTGGTGGCTAACACTTGTGCCTTGGTTACAATAAAGAATGACACCTAGCCCATGTTATCCGGGTTGCAGTGGTAGCTAGCAACCTAGTAAGAGACGATCCGGGTTGCAGCGGTAGCTAGCAACCTAGTAAGAGACGATCACGTCCAATGTTAAGAAATATAAAAACCCATAGTTCCTAACAGAGGAGTCAGATCAAAACATTCTGCCTACACGTGAAATTTTTTTTCTTTTTTTTCTTTTTTCTTTTCCACAGATAGCTTGGCACTGGAAGATCGTAGAGGGTTGTTCAATAGCTCATTTTAAAGGAAATTAATTGGGTTAAAAATCTATAGTAACTAAAATAAATTATTTCTAAAAGAGAATAAATTTTTCCACCAAAAACTACATTTTTGATGTCTTTTCACACTGCAGTCTTTCAAACATAATCGTATACCAGCGGTAAGATTTGAACCCACGCCTTCGAAGAGACTGGTGGCTAACACCAGTGTCTTGGACCACTCAGCGAGGCTGCCTCTCATAATTTGGGTTGCAGCAGTAGCTAGCAACCTAGTAAGAGACAATCAGTCCCATGCTAAGAAATATAAAAACCCAAAACTCCTAGTAGCTAGTTAGCTACATGATTGTTTGAGTTTCGTCCCTTACTATTTAAAAGAAGAAAACGCCGCAGGCTTTTTCCTGTTTGTATTTATAGTTAAAAAACGAACTCAGGTCCAAAGAAACTGAACACTGTGGTTCATTCATATTATCTTCATTATTTTAGATAGAATGTAAATAAATAAGTTTCTTTTTTTGCCGGGTTTCAGCGGTAGCTAGCAACCTAGTAAGAGACGATCACGTCCAATGTTAAGAAATATAAAAACCCATAGTTCCTATTAGAGAAGTCAGATCAAAACAAAAAGTACACCATTAGAACCACCTGTTCCGAAACTCCTGTATAGGAAAATTTCTGTCCCTTGGCTTGAACAAGGGAAATATATTGGCTTGAAAATCAAGAAAAGTGGCAGCTACTACAACATTCTGCCTAAACGGGATATTTTTTTCTTTTTTTTCTTTTTTCTTTTCCACAGATAATTTGGCACTGGAACATCGTAGAGTGTTGTTCAATAGCTCGTTTAAAGGAAATTAATTGGGTTAAAAATCTATAGTAACTAAAATAAATTATTTCTATAAGAGAATAAATTTTTCCACCGAAAACTGCATTTTTGAAGTCTTTTCACACTGCAGTCTTTCAAACATAATCGTACACCAGCGGTAAGATTTGAACCCACGCCTCCGAAGAGACTGGTGGCTAACACCAGTGCCTTGGACCACTCGGCCAGGCAGCCTTTTATAATTTGGGTTGCAGCAGCAGCTAGCAACCTAGTAAGAAACGAACAGTCCCATGCTAAGAAATATAAAAACCTAAAACTCCTAAAAATAGAGTCAGATCAAAACAAAAGTACATCATTAGAACTACATTGTCTGAAACCCTACTAGATAAATAATGAATGTCGTCATAGCTTTATATTAGAGCTATGACGTGAATAGAAAAACATGAAATTATGTTGTGGTTTCTGAAGACGTCATGAAATAATATCATTACGCCATGACGTCATCATGAAATAAAATCATTACGCCGTGACGTCATAATTACTACTTAAGAACTACAAAGATGAAAATGGTCTCATTCGTGAATTATATAATGGTTAGATCAAAGCAAGCTGCACGCAATTTAAAAAAACAGTACTACACAGACAACAGAGATAGTATCTTGAAAAAAGAAAAGCAAAGGTATTCAACCGACCAGGCGTATCGAGAAGTAAAAATTGAGAGAGCAAAACAAAACAGCAAGATGTGTTATCAAAATGATAAAGATTATAGACATACAAAAATTAAGACAGCCAAACAAAAGTTCAAGGAGAGTTATCACAATGATGAAGATTACCGCATCAAATATAAGAAAAAACAAAAGCAAAGGTATTCAACCGTCCAGGTGTATCGAGAAGTAAAAATTGAGACAGCCAAACAAAAGATCAAGGAGCATTATCAAAATGATAAACTTTATAGAGAAGCAACAATTGAGCAGGCTAGACAAAAGAGCAAGGAAGATTACCGAAACAAACATAAGAAAAAAGTTGCTACCAGAATAATGGGTAGATACTGGGGTGACAAAAGCTATAATGAAAAAATTAAATTCTCTGCGAGGTTGTACCGAAGAACGCATAATGATAAAGTGAAAAATTACATTCAGAAATACAAGAAGATGGCAAAAATGCAGGCTGATCTTCGTAAATTGAGAAACATTTTACGCATGTTTTACCAGGATCACGAAAAGTATTCAAAATTACAGATTAAAATTCTCTTTGAAAGAGCGGATGCTGTTGAAAAGTCGGCTAGAAATGCTTTGGCAAAGTTACAATAAAGAGCGAACTCTTGCCCATACAAACTTGTATAGTGGGACATAAGGATCGATCATAAATGGTGTTAGTCAAGAGGATCTCATGTAGTAGCTATTAAAATTCACTCTATAAAGAGGGCACAATATTATCATACCAAATTTGCCTTTAAGATTGAAGCCATTTGTTGAATAAAGCAACTTGTTCTCTTGAAAATTAATTACATTATAATAAAGAGCGATCTCTTGCCTCTACTAAATTTTATAGGCCACTTATTTATAGTGTAGGCTAGTACAGTTATATTTAAGGCCAATATATTAAAATTTTCCATTAAAAGACGACCATTGGAATAAAAACCCTTTACATACATTTGATTTAGTTAGCTATTTGATTGCTTAAGGCTAGTCTCTTACTATTTCAAAGAAGAAAAACCCGTAGGCTTTTTCCTGTTTGTAATCAATTAGATCCGGGTTGCAGCGGTTGCTAGCAACCTAGTAAGAGACGATCACGTCCAATGTTTAGAAATATAGACCCATAGTTCCTAGCAAAGGAGTTCCTAACCATAGTTCCTAACTTTCAGTCCCTTGGCTTGAACAGCAAGGGAAATATATTGGCTTGAAAATCAAGAAAAGTGGCAGCTATTATAATCATGAATGACCTCTTGTCTATGCTAAATTTTATACGCCACTTAATTATAGTATAGTTAGTAATTCCACAGATAGCTTGTCACTGGAACATCATAGAGATGTTGTTCAATTGCTCATTTTAAAGGAAATTAATGGGGTTAAAAGTCTTTTGTAATTAAAACTAATTATCTTTAATCCGGGTTGCAGCGGTAGCTAGCAACCTAGTAAGAGACGATCACGTCAAATGTTAAGAAATATAAAAACCCATAGTTCCTAACAAAGGAGTCAGATCAAAACAAAAAGTACTCCATTAGAACCGCCTTGTCCGTAACCCCTGTATAGAAAACTTTCTGTCCCTTGGCTTGAACAGCAAGGGAAATATATTGGCTTGAAAATCAAGAAAATTGACTTTAACCACGTTATTCTCCCCAAACGGGATATTTTTTTCTCTTTTCTTTTTTTCTTTTCCACAGATAGCATGGCACTGGAACATCGTAGAGGGTTGTTCAATAGCTCATTTTAAAGGAAATCAATTGGGTTAAAAACCTTTTGTAACTAAAATAAATTATATCTAAAAGAGAATAAATTTTTTCATCAAAAACTGCATTTTCGATGTCTTTTCACACTGCAGTCTTTCAAACATAATCGTGTACCAGCGGTAAGATTTGAACCCACGCCTCCGAAGAGACTGGTGGCTAACACCAGTGCCTTGGACCACTCGGCCAGGCTGCCTCTCATAAATAAATATATATGTGAATTTGGGTTGCAGCAGTAGCTAGCAACCTAGTAAGAGACGATCAGTCCAATGCTAAAAAATATAATAAAACTCCTAAAAATAGAGTCAGATCAAAACAAAAGTACATCATTAGAATTACCTTGTCTAAAACCCTACTAGATAAATAATGAATGTCATCATAGTTTTATATTAGAGCTATGACGTGAATAGAAAAACACGGAATTATATTGTTGTTTCTGAAGACGTCATGAAATAATATCATTGTGCTATGACGTCATCATGAAATTTACAGTAAAGAACGATCGCTCATGCATAGTAACTGATATATGGTGGTTCCAGGGGTATTTACTTGTGGTTCGTCTCTTACTATTTCAAAGAAGAAAAAGCCGTAGGCTTTTTCCTGTTTGTAATGATATAGCATAAAACGTTTAGGCAATTTTTTGCAACTAAAACAAATTATCTTTAAAATAGAATCGTTTTTTTTACGAAATATAATAAAGAACGACCTTTTGCCTATGCTAAATTTTATACGCCACTTAATTATAGTATAGGTTAGTAATTCAACAGATGGCTTGGCACTGGAACATACAATAAAGAATTTATAATAAAGAACGACCTCTTGCCTATACTAAATTTTATACGCCACTTAATTGTAGTATAGGTTTGTAATTCAACAGATAGCATGGTACTGGAATATCGTAAAGAGTTGTTCAATGGCTCATTTTAAAGGAAATTAATGGGGTTAAAAATATTTTGTAATTAAAACAAATTATTTTTATTATATTAAGAAATTTTGATTATGCTCCTTAAGAAATCATCATAAGTAAAAATTTTATAATACAGAACGAACTCTCGCCAATACTAACTCAAATCTTTTATATATTCCGGGTCGCAATGGTAGTTTTACAATAAAAGACAATCGTTGGAATAACAAACCATTGCATACATTGGACTTAGTTAGCTGCCTGATTCTTTGAGAGTCGTCTCTTACTGCTCCAGAAAAGAAAAAGCCATAGACTTTTTCCTGTTTGTAATCAGGGTTTTTACAATAATTACATTAAACAACGATTTTTTGTCCATAGTAATCTGGGTTGCAGCGATAGCTAGCAATCCGGGTTGCATTATAATAAAGAACGACCTCATGCCTATACTAAACTTTATACGCCACTGAATTATAGTATAGGTTAGTAATTCCACAGATAGCTTGGCACTGGAACATCGTAGAGAGTTGTTCAATGGCTCATTTAAAGGAAATTAATGGGGTTAAAAATATTTTATTAAACGACGATCATTAGAAGAACATTATAATAAAGAACGACCTCATGCCTATACTAAATTTTATACACCACTGAATTATAGTATAGGTTAGTAATTCCACAGATAGCTTGGCACTGGATCCGGGTTGCAGCGGTAGCTAGAAACCTAGTAAGAGACGATCACGTCCAATCCAGGTTGCAGTGGTAGCTAGCAACCTAGTAAGAGACGATCACGTCCAATATTAAGAAATGTAAAAACCCATAGTTCCTAAAAAAGGAGTCAGATCAAATTTACGATAAAGAACGACACCTAGCCCATGTTAACTGATACATAAATAGGGACTATGTAATTTCCATTGGTATCATGGCTGTAGAGATGGCTGAAACCTAGTAAAGAACAAACCATTACGGTGAAGAACATTTCATTTTAAATATTGATCAATGATACCATAATCATAGTTTGTAGCCAGGACGCCTCTTACTATTCCAATTAAGAAAAAGTCATAGGCTTTTCCTCTTTGTAATTTCACATCATCCGGGTTACAGCGGTAGCTAGCAACCTAGTAAGAGACGATCCCGTCCAATGTTAAGATATATAAAAACCCATAACTCCTAAAAAAAAGTCAGATCAAAACAAAAAATACACCATTAGAACCGCCATGTCTGAAACCCCTGTATAGGAAACTTTCTCTCATTTGGCTTGAACAGCAAAGGAAATATATTGGCTTGAAAATCAAGAAAATTGACTTTAACCACTTTATTCTCCACAAACGGCATCCTTTTTCTTTCTTCTTCTTTTCTACAGATAGCTTGGCACTGGAACATCGTCGAGAGTTGTTCAGTGGCTCATTTTGAAGGAAATCTCTAGATCTAGTGCCATTTTTACTTAATTGTCTAAATAAAATCAATTTCTTACGGAAAACTTAATTTTTTATGTACAATATTAATCAAGGGCGTCATATTCGTTAGATGTAGTTAGTACACCATTAGAACCGCCTTGTCCGCAACCCCTGTATAGGAAACTATCTGTCCCTTTGCTTGAACAGCAAGGGAAATATATTGGCATGAAAATCAAGAAAAGTGCAGCTACTACAACATTCTGCCTAAACGGGATATTTTTTTTTCTTTTTTTTCTTTTCCATGGATAGCTTGGCCCTGGAACATCGTAGAGAGTTGTTCAATGGCTCATTTTAAAGGAAATTAATTGGGTGAAAAATCTTTAATTTTTATTTATTTAATTTATTTAATCTTTTATTTGTAACTAAAATAAATTATTTTTAAGAGAGAATAAATTTTTCCACTAAAAACTGCATTTTTGATGTCTTTTCATACTGCAGTCTTCTTAAAGATATTTGATTTTTGTACATAAATCATAATCGTATACCAGTGGTAAGATTGGAACCCACGCCTCCGAAGAGACTGGTGGCCAAGACCAGCGCCTTGGACCACTCGTCAAAGCTGCCTCTCATAACTATATATGTCAATCCGGGTTACAGCAGTAGCTAGCAACCTAGTAAGAGACGATCAGTCCAATGCTAAGAAATATAAAAACCCAAAACTAGTAAGAGACGATCATGTCCAATGTTAAGAAATAAAAAAAAACCTTAGCTCCTAAAAAAGCAGTCAGATCAAAACAAAAAGTACATCATTAGAACCGCCTTATCCGAAACCCCTGTATAGAAAACATTCTCTCATTTGGCTTGAACAGCAAGGGAAATATATTGGCTTGAAAATCAAGAAAAGTGGCAGCTACTACAACATTTTGCCTAAACTGGATATTTTTGTCTTTCTTTCCTTTGTTGCCAGGGATAGCTTGTCACTGGAACATCGTAGAAAGTTGTTCAATGGCTCATTTTAAAGGAAATTAATTGGGTTAAAAACCTTTTGTAACTAAAACAAATTTTTTTAAAAGAGGATAAATTTTTTCACTAAAAACTGTAATTTTGATGTCTTTCCATACTGCTGTCTTTTCAAAGACAATTGATTTTTGAAGCAATCAAACAGTTCGTGGTAAGGCTGTATTTGAAACTTTATATTCCATAGATAGCTTAGCACTGGAACATCGTAGAGAGCTGTTCAATGGATCATTTTAAAGTAAATTTATCCGGGTTGCTGCGGTAGCTAGCAACGTAGTAAGAGACGATCACGTCCAATGTTAAGAATTAAAAAAACCCATAGTTCCTACAAAAAGGAGTCAGATCAAAACAAAAAGAACACCATTAGAGCCACCTTGTCCGAAACCCCTGTATAGGAAACTTTCTGTCCCTTGGCTTGAACAGCAAGGGAAATATATTGGTTTGAAAATCAAGAAAAGTGGCAGCTACTACAACATTCTGCCAAAACGGGATATTTTTCTTTCTTTCTTTTGTTACCAGAGATAGCTTGGCACTTACAATAAAGAACGACACCTAGCCCATGTTAACTGAAATACAAATAGGGACTATGTAATTTCCATTGGTATCATGGCTGTAGAGATGGCTGAAACCTAGTAAAGAACAAACCATTACGGTGAAGAACATTTCATTTTAAATATTGATCAATGATACCATAATCATAGTTTGTAGCCAGGTCGCCTCTTACTATTCCAATTAAGAAAAAGTCATAGGCTTTTCCTCTTTGTAATTTCACATCATCCGGGTTACAGCAGTAGCTAGCAACCTAGTAAGAGAAGATCACATCCAATGTTAAGATATATAAAAACCCATAACTCCTAAAAAAAAGTCAGATCAAAACAAAAAGTACACCATTAGAACCGCCATGTCTGAAACCCCTGCATAGGAAACTTTCTGTCATTTGGCTTGAAAAGCAAGGGAAATGTATTGGCTTGAAAATCAAGAAAATTGACTTTAACCACGTTATTCTCCACAAACGGCATCCTTTTTCTTTCTTCTTCTTTTCTACAGATAGCTTGGCACTGGAACATCGTCGAGAGTTGTTCAGTGGCTCATTTTGAAGGAAATCTCTAGATCTAGTGCCATTTTTACTTAATTGTCTAAATAAAATCAATTTCTTACGGAAAACTTAATTTTTTATGTACAATATTAATCAAGGGCGTCATATTGGTTAGATGTAGTTAGTACATAAAGGCTCGATCATCGAATAAAGCTGAATCTAAGTAAAGGACAATTATACCTCCATATATCCACAGTAGATATTGTTGTTAGTCCATAATAGCTGAAGTTATATTAAAAGACGATCGTTAGGAGATCATACATTAGGGATCGATGCTGTAAATTCAAATTTTTAAGTATTGTCGGTATCATGGTATTATTGATAGCTGAATTACAGCTAAGAGAAATCAACCCTTGGTGGCTTTGAACCACCAACCTTTCGATTACCGGCCAATCGTGCAAGCCACTTGCACTATAACATCATTAATTGAAGTTGTGATCATAATAAAGAACTGTGTAATGGCTCATTTTAAATGAAATTGCTGTATATAGAAACCTTTTGTAATTAACAAAAATAATTATGATTATAAAATAAATAATATCATTACACCATGACGTCATGAAGTAAAATTATTACGCCCTGACGACATGATCCGATTTGCAGCGGTAGCTAAAAACCTAGTAAGAGACGATCACGTCAAATGTTAAGAAACATAAAAACCCATAGCTCCGAAAAAAGGAGTCAGATCTAAATGAAAGTACACCACTAGAACCGCCTTGTCCGAAACCCCTGTATAACGTTATGTCTCTTGGCTTGAACAGCAAGGGAAATATATTGGCTTGAAAATCAAGAAAAGTGGCAGCTACTACAACATCCTGCCTAAACAGTATATTTTTTTTCTTTTTTGTTTTTTTCTTTCTTGTTTTCCACAGATAGCTTGGCACTAGAACATCGTAGAGAGTTGTTCAATGGCTCATTTTAAAGGAAATTAATTGGATTAAAAATCTTTTGTAGCTAAAATAAATTATTTCTAAGAGAGGATAAATTTTTCCACTTAATACTTCATTTTGGATGTCTTTTCATGCTGCAGTCTTTTCAAAGATATTAGATTATAGTAAAGAACGAACTCAAGCCCAAGAGAACTGAATCCTGTGGTTCATTCATATAATATTCATTATTTTAGCTAGGAGGTAACTAAAACGAGTTTCTATTTTCAATTTCAAGTTTTATATTAAAATTACAATAAGGAACGAACTGTAACCCATAGTAACTAAAGTATTAAATCAAACAGTTCTGGGTCATAATAAAGAGCTGTGTAATGGCTCATTTTAAAGAAAGTTTATGCATATAGAAACCTTTTAAACCTGTTCTATATACAGAAACCCTGTTCTATATACAGAAACCGTTTCTGTATGTAGAAACAATATGATACACATGATACTTTTAACAATTGTCTTTTCATATTGCAGTCTTCTCAAACATATTTGATTTATTAATCTGGGTTGCAGCGGTAGCTAGCAACCTAGTAAGAGACGATCACGTCCAATGTTAAGAAAAATAAAAACCCTTAACTTCTAAACAAAGAGTCAGACCAAAACAAAAGGTACACCATTAGAACCGCCTTGTCCGAAACCCCAGTATAGAAAAATTTCTCTCCCCTGGCTTGGATATCATGGAAAATATATTGGCTTGAAAATCAAGAAAAGTGGCAGCTACTACAACATTCTGCCTAAACGGCATATTTTTCTTTCTTTCTTTTCCACAGATAGCTTGGCACTAGAAAATCGTAGAGTTGTTCAATGGCTCATTTTAAAGGAAATTAATTTGATTAAAAATCTTTAGTAACTAAAAATAAATTATTTCTTAAAGAGAATAAATCTTTCCACTAAAAACAGCATTTTTGATGTCTTTTCATACTGCAGTCTTTTCTAAGATATCCGGGTTGCAGCGGTAGCTAGCAACCTAGTAAGAGACGATCACGTTCAATGTTAAGAATTATAAAAACCCATAGTTCCTAACAGAGGATTCAGATCAAAACAAAAAGTACATCATTAGAACTGCCTTGTCCGAAACCCCTGTATAGGATTATAATAAAGAACGACCTCTTGCCTATACTAAATTTTATAGGCCACGTAGCTATATTATAGGCTAGTACAGTTATATTTAAGGTCAATATATTAAAATTTTCCATTAAAAGACGATCATTGGTATAAAAATCCATTACATACATTTGATTTAGTTAGCTACTTGATTGTTTGAGATAGTCTCTTACTATTTAAAAGAATCCGGGTTGCAGCGGTAGCTAGCAACCTAGTAAGAGACGATCACGTCCAATGTTAAAAAATATAAAAACCCATAGTTCCTAACAAAGGAGTCAGATAAAAACAAAAAGTACACCATTAGAACCACCTTGTCTGAAACCCCTGTATAGGAAACTTTCCGTCCCTTGGCTTGAACAGCAAGGGAAATATATTGGCTTGAAAATCAAGAAAAGTGGCAGCTACTACATCATTCTGCCTAAACGGGATATTTTTTATTTTTTTTTTCTTTTTTCGTTTCCAGATAGCTTGGCACTGGAAAATGGTAGAGGGTTGTTCAATAGCTCATTTTAAAGGATCCGGGTTGCAGCGGTAGCTAGCAACCTAGTAAGAGACGATCACCTTCAATGTTAAGAAATATAAAACCCCCCAACTCTTAAAAAAAGAGTCAGATCAAAACAAAAAGAACACCATTAGAACAACCTTGACCTAAACCCCTATAAAGGAAACTTACCGCCCTTTGGCTTGAATAACAAAGAAAATATATAGGCTTGAAAATCAAGAAAATTGACTTTAACCACGTTATTCTCCACAAACGGGATATTTTTTTCTTTCCGCTTGATCTTTCTCCTCAGCTAGATGGGCACTGGAAAATCACAGAGAGCTGTATAATAGCTCATTTTAAAGGAAATTGCCACATCTAGTGCCTTTTGTAATTAAAAATAAAATGCTTTTTAAAGTAGAATCAATTTTGTCAAAAAATTTGTATTTTGATGTATTTTCATACTGCAATCTTTTAAAAGATATTTGAATTTTGAAGCAAACAGTTCATGGTAATGGACTCTATAGTAATAATAGCTACTTGTCTCAATAGTAGCCGAAACTCCTGGAACCAAAATTTTCTTTTTTGGCTTAATCGCTAACATTATTACGTAAACTGCAAAAATATTTATGATGCCTAATCAGTGATAGTAATTTTTTAATTTAAACAACAAAAATACATGAAAATTCTAAAATTAGTTTTGCTTTTTGTCTTCTGGAAGAAATTTTTTTTCATATCAGTTCAAAGTTATTATATGATAAAGAACCACTTAATCCGGATTGCAGCGGTAGCTAGCAACCTAGTAAGAGATGATCACGTCCAATGTTAAGAAATATAAAAGCCCATAGTTCCTAACAGAGGAGTCAGATCAAAACAAAAAGTACACCATTAGAACCGCCTTGTCCGAAACCCCTGTATAGGAAACTGTCTGTCCCTATGCTTGAACAGCAAGGGAAATATATTGGCTTGAAAATCAAGAAAAGTGGCAGCTACTACAACATTCTGCCTAAACGGGATATTTTTTTCTTTTTTTTTCTTTTTTCTTTTGTATCCAGAGATAGCTTGGCACTGGAACATCGTAGAGATTTGTTCAATGGCTCATTTTAAAGGAAATTAATTGGGTTAAAAATCTATAGTAACTTAAATTATAATAAAGAACGAATATTTTACCGATTATCTACTAATAACCAAATATGACGTAATAAGTGACATGACGTAATATCGAAAACCTATTGTGTACTAATAACCATATATGACTTAATTAGCAACGTGACCTAAAAATTGAAAAAATTAATTTTTATTTTATTTTCGTTTTTAGTTACTATAAAAGAAGCGTCAAAACTGTAAATGTTCTCATTCATAATTTGATAATGTAGATCAAAGCAAGCTATACGCAAGTTAAAAAAAACAGTACTACACAAACAACAGAGATATTATCTCGAAAAGAAAAAAGCAAAGGTATTCAACCGACCAGGCGTATCGAGAAGTAATAATTGAGAGAGCAAAACAAAACAGCAAGATGTGTTATCACAATGATGAAGATTATAGACATGCAAAAATTGAGACAGCCAAACAAAAGATCAGGGAACGGTATGGTAATGATGAAGATTACAGAGAAGTAACAATTGAGCAGGCTAGACAAAAGAGCAAGGAGCGTTATCACAATGATGAAGATTACAGAGAAGCAATAATTGAGCAGGCTAGACAAAAGATCAAGGAGCGTTATCACAATGATAAACTTTATAGAGAAGCAACAATTGAGCAAGCTAGGCAAAAGAGCAAGGAACGTTATCACAATGATGAAGATTACCGAAAAATATATAAGAAAAAAGTTGCTACCAGAATAATGGGTAGATACTGGGGTGAAAAAATCTATAATGAAAAACTTAAATTCTCTGCGAGGTTGTACCGAAGAACGCATAAGGACAAAGGGAAAAATTACATTCAGAAATACAAGAGGATGGCAAAAATGCAGGCTGATCTTCGTAAATTGAGAAACATTTTACGTATGTTTTACAAAGATCACGAAAAGTATTCAAAATTACAGATTAAAATTCTCTTTGAAAGAGCAGATGCTGTTGAAAAGTCGGTTTGAAATGCTTTGGCAAAGCTTCATAGTAATATCCAAAAGAAATGTTGTCAGTTTAATGAAAAGCTTCCCAGGTATGGATGGGCAACTGCGGAACAGTTTATAGATGCAATGGAAAATGTTCGACAACACAGTGAATATAAGGAGGCGTACTTCTTAGAAAATTCGTATATTAATTTTGGAAGGAGCAATTGCAGTTTATGTAGCAGCAATAAAAATATATAGACAAGCATACCTATCAACAGCGAAGGATCACAGTAAAGAACGATCTCTCGCCCATAGTAACTGATATATGGTGTTTCCAAGGGTAGCTACAGACTATCCAAATTGTATTGGTTCTAATGGAGTTTCAAGGGACGGAAATTAATGGAGTTATAGTACACCATTAGAACCGCCTTGTCCGATATACCTGTATAGGAAACTTTCTTTCCTTTGGCTTGAACAGCAAGGAAAATATATTGGCTTGAAAATCAAAAAAAGTGGCAGCTACTACAGCAATCTGCCTAAAGGCATCTTTTTTTCTTTTTTTTTCTTTTCCACAGACAGCTTTATACTGAGACATCGTAGAGAGTTGTTTAATGGCTCATTTTAAAGTAAATTAATGGGGTTTAAAACCTTTTGTAACTTAAACAAATTATTTTTAAAACCATAATAAAGAATGACCTCTTGCCTATACTAAATTTATAGGCCACTTAATAATAGTATAGGTTCGTGAATATTACAATAAAGAACGACCTCTAATTACATTTTGTAATCATGAAATATAAAATATAGTAATAAAAAATATTACTAAATAACCATATATGACGTAATGAGCGACTTGACGTAAAAATTTAACAAATAGATTTTTATTTTATTTTCGTTTTCAGTTCAGAATCGGTAAAGTTATAAACTGCAAAAATACTTATGGTATCTAAGCAATAGTATTAATCTTTTAATTTAGACGAGAAAAAAACGTAAAAATTTTGAAATTAGTTGAATTTTTGTTAGGTTCTTGGTATTTGATACGTGACTTAAACATTCTGCTAACATTCAAACATTCAACCAATGCGTTTTGAAAACTTGGAACAAAGAATAAACACTCTTCGTTGTTGGCCCTCGTCTGCTCCACTGTCTGCAGAAAGAATAGCACGTACCGGTTTTTATTACACAGGCACAGGTACTGAAGTGGAGTGTTTTGCCTGCAAAAAAAGAATTAGTGACTGGAATTGTAACGATCAAGTTATTGCTAGGCACTTAAACAAAAGCCCGGATTGTCCATTTTTGTCTATGAGTTCCTCCCGCCCTTTATTGTCACAAGAAGAACGTCGAGCTCTTAAACGAGAGGATGTTAGACTAATGACATTTAATTCAAGAGGATGGTGGACGAAGGATTTTATTGATAGGATTAGATCGAGAAACCGGCAACTAGCAGTGGATAATATTTCTGTCCGAAGTGGTGGTACAGCCCTTCTTAGCATCAATTCGCAGCCACTGGTCATATCAGTTCACAGTAATCTCAATTCACTGGCCAACCTCAGAATCAATGCCCATCGAGGCCCTGAGCACCCTGATAAAACAACTTTTGAAGCTAGGTTACAAACTTTTGCTAATTGGCATTACCATGAGCGGATGGATCCTCACAAACTTGCCAAAGCTGGATTTTTCTATCTGGGAGATTCAGATAAGGTGAAATGTTTGCATTGTGATATAGGTTTGTGTAACTGGGAGGAAACAGATGACCCCTGGGTTGAACATGCAAGGTGGTTTAGTGACTGTGTATTTTTAATTCTGTCAAAGGGAGATGAATTTATTAAGAAAGTCAAAGAGTTACTTAAAAGGAAAGCAGAGGCCAAAAACACTGAAAGTAAAAGAAGGCTGGAAGAAAAACTGAAGAAAGAAATTGAAGGATCCCTGGCTAAGATGGCAATGGAAGTTGTAGAAGCTACCAAAGTGAGACAAGCTATTTTGAATCAGTTGAAGAGAACAGACCAAGGATTTACGGCGGTTGATGTGTTGATTATTGCTGCCCTTGAAATACCCGATCAGCAAGTCGAGACTTCATCCTCTGTCCCCTCCTCAAGTGGAACAGAAACGAATTTGCCAGGAATAAGAATTCGCGATGAATTTAGAATTTCTAGTGTTCCTCCTAGTGGAACAGAAACGAATTTGCCAAGAATAAGACATCGCGATGTCTCGGAAATTTACCAGGAATTTGGATCATCGGCACTCCAAGAGCCAGAAGCTTCAGAACCCACCAGTTGGTATCAGCTCCCAGAAGAACCAGCCATTTCAGCAGATCCTCGTTCCAATGCCGAAGTTGGTGAGGACATCTCTCCAGAGTGGTATGGGGCTTCTGCTCCACAGCCAAATGAGATTCCACCTGGTGAGCCTCCTGTCATAGTACATGTCATCTCTCCAAGAAGAAGTCCTGAAGAAGCAATGGATGTGGACAAGTTTGAAGAAGCAATTGAAGAGCTAAATAAGTGTAAAGTATGTCTGGACAAGTGAATCGAAGTCATATTTGTGCCATGCTTCCATCTTGCCTCTTGTTCCAGCTGTACTTCTGCCTTAGCACACTGCCCGCTCCGTCGTTAGGTTATTGATGGCACGGCGAAAGCATTTATTCCTTAAGTCAACTTTTTTTGGGTATAACTGTTTATAATATTAAATATAAATCTGATACCATTTCAAATGCAAGATTTGACGTTTTGTTTTTAAGTGTTTTGGCTTGGCTCTCTCAGGTATAGAGAATGTAGCTTGTATTATATTTCTAAATTTGCGTTCCCCAATTTGATTCTAAAGAATTGTGATTTACAAAAAAAAAAAAAACATTCAGCTAATGATTAAATAATGGTTAAATCAAAGCAAGCTACATGCAAGTTTAAAAAAAAGTACTACACAAATTTACATTAAAATAAAACAACCGAGATTTGAAATGACGATAAGGAGCACACTCTTGAGTTCTCTTCTGAATTTTCTTAAAGAAGAGAAAAATTTTGCACAATTCTAAAATTTGCCAAAGAAAATGAAATAAGCTTCCTCTTCAGTTCTTAATTTCTCAAAGACATAAAAAATTTAATGTTCTGTTCTAAATTTTTCCATAGAAGATAGGAAAAGTTATACTATGATTGTTAATATTTTCCATGAAGATAAAAAGTTTCATTTTAATTCTAAATTTTCTTAATTTTAATTCCGAATTTTCATAAAGAAGAGAAATAGTTAACTCAATTCTGAATTTTACCAAAGAAAATGAAAAAAGCTTCCTAGTCAGTTAATTTCTCAAAAGGCATAAAAAATTTAAAGTTCTGTTCTAAAAAGTTCCATAGAAGATAGGAAAAGTTATACTATGATTGTGTATATTCTCAATGAAAATAAAAAATTTCGCTTTAATTTTAAATTTATCAATGAAGTGAAGAAAAGTTCAAGTTCTCTTCAGAATTTTCTCAATGAAAAAGAAATAAGTTACAGATCAGTTCTGGTTTTTCTCAAAGAGATGAAAAATTTAAAGTTCTGTTCTAAATTTTACCGTAGATACTTTGATTCTGAATTTTTCCTCCAATAAGAGAAAAGGTTCTGCTTTAATTCCATTTTTTCTCAACGAAGTGAAGACTTCCATAGAAGATAGGAAAAGTTACACTATTATTGTGTATATTTTCAATGAAAATAAAAAGTTTGACTTTAATTTTAATTTTCTTAATGATCCGGGTTGCAGCGGTAGCTAGCAACCTAGTAAGAGACGATCACGTCCAATGTTAAGAAATATAAAACCCATAGTTCCTAACAGAGGAGTCAGATCAAAACAAAAAGTACACCATTAGAACCGCCTTGTCCGAAACCCCTGTATAGGAAACTTTCTGTCCCTTGGCTTGAACAGCAAGGGAAATATATTGGCTTGAAAATCAAGAAAAGTGGCAGCTACTACAACATTCTGCCTAAACGGGATATTTTTTTCTTTTTTTTTCTTTTTTCTTTTGTATCCAGAGATAGCTTGGCACTGGAACATCGTAGAGAGTTTTTCAATGGCTCATTTTAAAGGAAATTAATTGGGTTAAAAATCTATAGTAACTAAAATAAATTATTTATAAAAGAGAATAAATTTTTCCACCAAAAACTGCATTTTTGATGTCTTTTCACACTGCAGTGTTTCAAACATAATCCTATACCAGAGGTAAGATTTGAACCCACGCCTCCGAAGAGACTGGTGGCTAACACCAGTGCCTTATACCACTCGGCCAGGCTGCCTCTCATAATTTGGGTTGAAGCAGTAGCTAGCAACCTAGCAAGAACGATAAGTCCAATGCTAAGAAATATAAAAACCCAAAACTCCTAAAAATACAGTCGGATCAAAACAAAAGTACATCATTAGAACTACCTTGTCTGCAACCCTACTAGATAAATTAGAGCTATGACGTGAATAGAAATACACGAAATTATATTGTTGTTTCTTAAGACGTCATGAAATAATACCATTGCGTCATGATGTCATGAAATAAAATCATTACGCCGTGACGTCTTAATCCGGGTTGCAGCGGTAGCTAGCATCCGGGTTGAAGCGATAGCTAGCAACCTAGTAAGAGACGATCACGTCCAATGTTAAGAAATATATCGTAGAGAGTTGTTCAATGGCTCATTTTAAAGGAAATTAATTGGATCAAAAATATATAGTAACTAAAATAAATTATTTCTAAAAGAGAATTAATTTTTCCACCAAAAATTGCATTTTTGATGTCTTTTCACACTGCAGTCTTTCAAACATAATCGTATACCAGCGGTAAGATTTGAACCCACGCCTCCGAAGAGACTGGTGGCTAACACCAGTGCCTTGGACCGCTCGGCCAGGCTGCCTCTCATAATTTGGGTTGCAGCAGTAGCTAACAACCTAGTAAGAGACGATCAGTCCAATGCTTAGAAATATAAAAACCCAAAACTCCTAAACATAGAGTCAGATCAAAGAAAAAGTACATCATTAGAACTACGTTGTCTGAAACCCTACTAGATAAATAATGAATGTCGTCATAGGTTTATATTAGACCTATGACGTGAATAGAAAAACATGACATTATGTTGTTGTTTCTGAAGACGTCATGAAATAATACCATTGCGTCATGACGTTTTGAAATAAAATTATTAGGCCATGACGTCACAATTACTACTTAAGAACGAGAAAGATGTAAATGATCTCATTTGTGAATTACATAATGGTTAGATCAAAGCAAGCTACACGCAAGTTAAAAAAACAGTACTACACAGACAACAGAGATAGTATCTTGAAAAGAGAAAAGCAAAGGTATTCAACCGACCAGGCGTATCGAGAAGCAAAAATTGAGAGTTTATTCAGAATAATGGGTAGATACTGGGGTGAAAAAAGCTATAATGAAAAAATTAAATTCTCTGCGAGGTTGTACCGAAGAACGCATAAGTACAAAGGGAAAAATTACATTCAGAATCCGGGTTGCAGTGGTAGCTAGCAACCTAGTAAGAGACTGGAGTAAGACCTAGTAAGAGATAGCTTGGCACTGGAACATCGTAGAGAGTTGTTCAATGGCTCATTTTAAAGAAAATTAATTGGGTTAAAAATCGATAGTAACTAAAATAAATTATTTCTAAAAGAGAATAAATTTTTCCACCAAAAACTGCATTTTTGATGTCTTTTCATTATAATAAAAATAAAAATCCATTACATACATTTGATTTAGTTAGATACTTGATTGGTTGTTATCCGGGTTATAGCAGTAGCTAGCAACCTAGTAAGAGACGATCACGTCCAATGTTAAGAAATATATCGTAGAGAGTTGTTCAATGGCTCATTTTAAAGGGAATTAATTTGATTAAAAATCTATAGTAACTAAAATAAATTATTTCTAAAAGAGAATTAATTTTTCCACCAAAAATTGCATTTTGGATGTCTTTTCACACTGCAGTCTTTCAAACATAATCGTATACCAGCGGTAAGATTTGAACCCACGCCTCCGAAGAGACTGGTGGCTAACACCAGTGCCTTGGATCGCTCGGCCAGGCTGCCTCTCATAATTTGGGTTGCAGCAGTAGCTAGCAACCTAGTAAGAGACGATCAGTCCAATGCTTAGAAATATAAAAACCCAAAACTCCTAAACATAGAGTCAGATCAAAGCAAAAGTACATCATTAGAACTACGTTGTCTGAAACCCTACTAGATAAATAATGAATGTCGTCATAGGTTTATGTTAGACCTATGACGTGAATAGAAAAACATGACATTATGTTGTTGTTTCTGAAGACGTCATGAAATAATACCATTGCGTCATGACGTTTTGAAATAAAATTATTAGGCCATGACGTCACTCTAATTCATTTGTGAATTACATAATGTTTAGATCAAAGCAAGCTACACGCAAGTTAAAAAAAACAGTACTACACAGACAACAGAGATAGTATCTTGAAAAGAGAAAAGCAAAGGTATTCAACTGACCAGGCGTATCGAGAAGTAAAAATTTAGAGTTTATTCAGAATAATGGGTAGATACTGGGGTGAAAAAAGCTATAATGAAAAAATTAAATTCTCTGCGAAGTTGTACCGAAGAACGCATAAGTACAAAGGGAAAAATTACATTCAGAATCCGGGTTGCAGTGGTAGCTAGCAACCTAGTAAGAGACTGGAGTAAGACCTATAGGAGATAGCTTGGCACTGGAACATCGTAGAGAGTTGTTCAATGGCTCATTTTAAAGAAAATTAATTGAGTTAAAAATCTATAGTAACTAAAATAAATTATTTCTAAAAGAGAATAAATTTTTCCACCAAAAACTGCGTTTTTGATGTCTTTTCATTATAATAAAAATAAAAATCCATTACATACATTTGATTTAATTAGATACTTGATTGGTTGTTATCCAGGTTATACCAGTAGCTAGCAACCTAGTAAGAGACGATCACGTCCAATGTTAAGAACTATAATCCAGGTTGCAGTGGTAGCTAGCAACCTAGTAAGAGACGATCACGTCCAATGTTAAGAAATATAAAAACCCATAGTTCCTAAAAAAGGAGTCAGATCAAATTCAAAAGTACACCATTAGAACCGCCTTGTCCGAAACCCCTGTATAGGAAACTTTCAGTCCCTTGGCTTGATTAGCAAGGGAAATATATTGGCTTGAAAATCAAGAAAAGTGGCAGCTACTACAACATTCTGCCTAAACGGGATATTTTTTTCTTTTTTTTGTATCCAGAGATAGCTTGGCACTGGAACATCGTAGAGGGTTGTTCAATGGCTCAATTTAAAGGAAATTAATTGGGTTAAAAATCTATAGTAACTAAAATAAATTATTTCTAAAAGAGAATAAATTTTATCACCAAAAACTGCATTTTTGATGTCTTTTCACACTGCAGTCTTTCAAACATAATCGTATACCAGTGGTAAGATTTGAACCCACGCCTCCGAAGAGACTCGTGGCTAACACCAGTGCCTTGGACCACTCGGCCAAGCTGCCTCTCATAAATAAATATATATGTGAATTTGGGTTGCAGTAGTAGCTAGGAACCTAGTTAGAGACGATCAGTCCAATGCAAAGAAATATAAAAACCCAAAACTCCTAAAAATAGTCAGATCAAAACAAAAGTACATCATTAGAATTACCTTGTCTGAAACCCTACTAGATAAGTAATGAATGTCATCATAGTTTTATATTAGAGCTATGACGTGAATAGAAAAACACCAAATTATATTGTTGTTTCTGAAGACGTCATGAAATAATACCATTGCGGCATGACGTCATGAAATAAAATCATTACGCCGTGACGTCATAATTAGTATATAAGAAAAGTCAAAACTGTAAATTCTTTCATTCTTGATTAGATAATGGTTAGATCATCCGGGTTGCAGCGGTAGCTAGCAACCTAGTAAGAGACGATCACGTCCAATGTTAAGAAATATAAAAACCCATAGTTCCTAAAAAAGGAGTCAGATCAAAACAAAAAGTACACCATTAGAACCGCCTTGCCCGAAAGCCCTTTATAGGAAACTTTCTGTCCAATGGCTTCAACAGCAAGGGAAATATATTGGCTTGAAAATCAAGAAAATTTACTTTAACCACGTTATTCTCCAAAACGGGATATTTTTTTTCTTTTTTTTCCCTTTTCGTTGTATCCAGAGATAGCTTGGTACTGGAACATCGTAGAGGGTTGTTCAATAGCTCATTTTAAAGGAAATTAAGTGGGTTAAAAATCTATAGTAACTAAAATAAATTATTTCTGAAAGAGAATAAATTTTTCCACCAAAAACTGTATTTTTGATGCAATGACGTCATAATTACTATATAAGAAACGTCAAAACTGTAAATGGTCTCATTCATGAATACATAATGGTTAGATCAAAGCAAGCTACTTGCAAGTTAAAAAATCAGTACTAAAAAATCAAGAAAAGTGGCAGCTACTACAACATTCTGCCTAGACGGGATATTTTTTCTCTTTTATTTGTTTCCAGAGATAGCTTGGCACTGGAACATCGTAGATAGTTGTTCAATAGCTCATTTTAAAGGAAATTACTTATAATAAAGAACGACCTCTTGTCTATACTAACTTTTACAGGCCACTTAACTACAGTATTGGCTAGTACAGATATATTTAAATTACATTAAAATCCGCAAAAAGGCTCAATCCGGGTTGCAGTGGTAGCTAGCAACCTAGTAAGAGACGATCAAGTCCAATGTTAAGAAATATAAATACCCATAGCTCCTAAAAAGGAGTCAGATCAAAGCAAAAAGTACATCATTAGAACCGCCTGATCCGAAACTCCTGTATAGTAAACTTTCCGTTCCTTGGCTTTAACAGCAAGGGAAATATATTGGCTTGAAAATTAAGAAAAGTGGCAGCTACTACAGCATTCTGCGTAAACGGGATATAATTTTTCTTTTTTCTTTTGTTTCCAGAGATAGCTTGGCACTGGAACATCGTAGAGAGCTGTTCAATAGCTCATTTTTAAGGAAATTAATTGGGCTACAAACCTCTAGTAACTAAAATAAATTATGTCTAAAAGAGAATAAATTTTTCCACCAAAAACTGCATTTTTGATGTCTTTTCACACTGTAGTCTTTCGAACATAATCGTATACCAGCTGTAAGATTTGAACCCACGCCTCCAAGGAGACTGGTGGCTAACACCAGTGCCTTGGACCATTCGGCCAGGCTGCCTCTCATAAATATATATGTGAATTTGGGTTGCAGCAGTAGCTAGCAACCTAGTAAAAGACGATCAGTCCAATGTTAAGAAATATAAAACCCAAAACTCCTAAAAATAGAGCCAGATCAAAACAAAAGTACATCATAAGAACTACCTTGTCTGAAACCCTACTAGATAAATAATGAATGTCATCATAGTTTTATATTAGAGCTATGACCTGAATAGAAAAACACGAAATTATATTGTTATTTCTGAAGACGTCATGAAATACGGGCTGCAGCGGTATTACATTAAAAGATGGGCATTGGAATAACAAACAAGTGCATACATTGGAATTAATTAGCTACTTGATGGTTTGAGGTTCGTCTCTTTACTATTTCAAAGAAGAAAAAGCCGTAGGCTTTTTCCTGTTTGTAATTAGTTTAATATCCGGGTTTTTATAGTAATCTTAATAAGCATGAAATATTATAATAAATCATCATAAGCATGATGATCCAACCAAAGGAGTCAGATCAAAACAAAAAGTACACCATTAGAATCGCCTTGTCCGAAACCCCTGGATAGGAAACTTTCAGTCCCTTGGCTTGAACATATATTAAAGAACAACTTCTTGCCTATATCCGGGCTGCAGCGGTAGCTAGGAACCTAGTAGGAGACGATCACGTCCAATGTTGAGAAATATAAAAACCCATAGCTCCTAATATCGAATATAAAATGAATATAGCAAAATTGAATATAAACAAAATGTACAAAAATGAATATGAACAATTTTTTATGTGTTTTGAAATTTACAATAAGAAACGAACTGTAAGCCATAGTAACTGAAGTATTATAAAGAGTAGTACATAAATCCGGGTTGCAGCGGTAGCTAGCAACCTAGTAAGTAACGTTATAATAAAGAATGACCTGTTGCCTATACTAAATTTTATAGGCCATTTAACCATAGTATAAGCTACTACAGTTATATTTAAGGTCAATATATTTAAGGTTAATATATTACTATATAAGAAGCGTCAGAACTGTCAATGTTCTCATTCATAATTAGATAATGGTTAGATCAAAGCAAGCTATACGCAAGTTAAAAAAACAGTACTACACAAACAACAGAGATAGTATCTTGAAAAGAGAAAAGCAAAGGTATTCAACCGACCACGCGTATCGAGATGCGAAAATTGATAGTGACAAACAGCGTTATTATAATGATGTAGTTTATAGACATGCAAAAATTGAGACAGCCAAACAAAAGATCAAGGAACGGTATGACAATGATGAAGATTACCGAATTGAATATAAGAAAAAAGAAAAGCAAAGGTATTCAGCAACCTATTAAGAGACGATCACGTCCAATGTTAAGATATATAAAAACCCATAACTCCTAAAAAGTATTTACAGTAAAGAACGAACCTTAGCCCATAGTAAAAGACGATCATTAGAAGTCAAACCATTTTATACATTAGACTTAGTTAGATGCCTGATTTTTTGAGAGTTACAATAAGAAACGAACTGATTACTATATAAGAAGCGTCAGAACTGTAAAAATTCTCATTCTACATTAAAAGACGATCACTGAAATAACAAACCATTCCATACATTGGACTTAGTTAGCTACTTGATTGTTTGAGTTTCGTCTCTTACTATTTAAAAGAAGAAAAAGCCGTAGGCTTTTCCTGTTTGTATTTATAGTTAAAAAACGAACTCAAGTCCAAAGAAACTGAACACTGTGGTTCATTCATATTATTTTCATTATTTTAGCTAGAATGTAAATAAACAAGTTTCTTTTTTAAGTTTTAAATTGAAAAGATAGTGCTTTTAATTCAAAATATTAAAAGTTCTCCCCGACGGGGAATCGAACCCCCTTCCCCCAGGTAACAAGTGGGAATACTTACCATTAGACTATTGAAGACTTATAAAATAAAAGTTACATATAAGATATGATAATAATTTTTTAACCTGGGTTACATAAAGGCTCGATTATCGAATTTTTACATTAAAGATTATTTAAAGATCCTACAATAAAGAACGACACCTAACCCATGTTAACTGAAACATAAATAGGGATTATGTAATTTCCATCAGTATCATGGCTGTAGAGATGGCTGAAACCTAGTAAAGAACATTTCATGATAAATATCGATCAATGATGCCATAATCATTACAATAAGGACCAAAGTCTATCTAATAGTAACTGAAGCAACATAACATTAAAAAATTTTGATTGGAATAATACAATAAAGAACGACACCTAGCCCATGTTAACTGTGACAAAAATAGGGATTATGTAATTTCCATAAGTATCATGGCTGTAGAGACGGCTGAAACCTAGTAAAGAACAGTCCATAAAAGATCGATATCAGTCAAGAGAATCTAATGTAGTGCTAATTAATATAAGTTTTATTTAGCTACAGTAATCCGAGTTGCAGCGGTAGCTAGCATCCTAGTAAGAGACGATCAAGTCCAATGTTAAGAAATATAAAAACCCATAGTTCCTAACAAAGGAGTCAGATAAAAACAAAAACTACACCATTAGAACCAACTTTCTGTCCCTTGGATTGAACAGCAAGGGAAATATATTGGCTTGAAATTACATTAAGGGACGAACTGTAGCCGATAGTAACTGAAGCATTAAAAGGAATCATTATATGGATGATTATTTTAGTTATATTCGTTAAGTAATCATTTTAATTATATTCGTTAAGTAATCATGTTTGTAATCTGGTTTCTTTATAAATGATATACATCTGGGCGACAGCGGTAGTCTGGGTTGCAGCGGTAGCTAGCAACCTAGTAAGAGACGATCATGTCTACTACTAAGAAATATAATAACCCATAACCCCGAAAAATAAAGGATTGATATATTTTATCATAAAGTTTGTCATTCAAGAGTAGTAGCTATTAATAGAAGTTTTGTTTAATAACTAAAATTTTTTTAATTACCATATTAAGGAGCGAACTGTAGACCATAGTAACTGAAGTAATAAATACGTAAAAGGTCGATACAAATGGGCACATGCTAGTGTCATCGGATATAGCTGAAACCTAGTAAAAAACGAATCACTGCACATAGTAAATAGAATCGATTGTGTACGAAAAACTACATTTCTGTACAACACTGTGATAGCAAATGTTATTAACATCATCTTGCATATGAAGATCAAAATAGTATTTTTAGCATAATAAAAAGCATGTAGATATAGTTGTATAAAATATAGTAATTCCTTTAGATTTTCAACAAAATATCTGCTTAGTAAATTGAAACTAGAGTAGTTCTTGAAAAATTTAAATGGATCGCTAGAGTTATACTGTAAACTGCAAAAATATTTATGTTGTGTGAGGAATAATTTTAATTTGAATAATAAAGACTGAACTCTAAAGCCCGTAGTAATTATAATAAAGAACAAACTCTTGCCTTTACTACCTTGCATAGGCAATTTAACTATAGTTAAGGTTACAGTATTTATTTTATGACAAAGCAAAAGGTATGAGAAATTTAAAAGAAAATCAATGTTTTACAGAGAACTGCATTTTCGTATACTAGATAATGAATGTCGTCATAGTGTCATTAAAACTATGACGTAAATGGAAAAGCACTATATTATGACGTTACCTCAGATGAATATGCCTAAGTAAAGAACGATGTTGGCCATATTGTATTATTTTTTTTATTTCTTCAGACCAGAGCACTTTGTGTCGAAGGAGTTGTCGTAAAAACTTCAGAAATGGCTCATTTGATTGGAAATTGGAAGGGATTGCTCTCTTTTTAATAGTTGAAAGTGATTGGAAGGTAACTAACACCCCTTCCACGCCCACCATTTCCCCAAACACATGCAATCAAAATCTTGAGTTAGTCCTTTTCTTCCACATAGTTGAAAGATTTGGAAAATATGTCTTTGAGGAGGAAACTCCCCCCACAGCCCTCAGGGCAAGGGTTGTAAGTTATGCCCTGGGGTCAAATAAGGTTTTTATTGAAAGCGTCGTCGTAGAAACTTGAAAAGGGCTTATTCAATTGGAAATTCAAAGGGCTAGTGCCTTTTTTAATAATTGAAAGTGATTGGAGGGCAACTAACCCCCTCTCACGCCCACCATTTCCCCAAAAATATTCAATCAAAATTTTGAGGCAGCCATTATGTTCAACGTAGTAGAAAGTTCTGGAAATTTGGTGTTTGAGGATGACAACCCCCCAGCCCTCAGGGCAAGGGTTGTAAGTTATGCCATGGGTTACATTAAAGAACGAACTGTATCTCATAGTAACAGAAGCAATGAAAGCAATCATTATATACATGATTATCGTATTTATATCCCTAAAGAAATTATCATAAGAAAAAATTCTCCATACCGGGAATCGAACTCGATCCAACTGGGTGAGGGCCAGCTATCACAACCAGTAGACAATATAGGATATAATAAAATATCTGATTAATGAAGTTTATGCTAAAGAACAAATAATGGACTTAGTTAGCTGCCTGATTCTCTGTTGAAAAGTTGGCGTATTTGTTATCTTCTTCGCTTAAGCATTTATCCATTTTGGTTTCTCTGTACTTTTTAAAGAGTTGCCATCCAGCACAGAAAATTGGTACATTAAAGAACGAACTTTCGTCCATAATAATTGAAGTATTATAAGAAATCATTATATAGATGATAAATTCTCCTTAATGATTAATATCAGACATACATTAAAATCTTGTTTAGGATAGGGTAAAAGACCAGTTAATAGATTTTAAAGCATAATTATTTTCTGAAAAACTAGGGTCTGACCGGATTCGAACCGATGACCCATCCATCTGCAGTCAATTGCTCTAACTTTGAGCTACGAACCCTTGTTATTAGAAGAGAATTAAAGATGTTTACTTGAATCTTAGACATAAATCAAATCCAGGTTGCAGCGGTAGCTAACAACCAAATAAGAGACGATCACGTCCAATGTTAAGAAATATAAAAACCCATATCTCCTAAAAATGGATTCAGATCAAAACAAAAAGTACACCATTAGAACCACCTTATCCGAAACCCCTTTATAGTAAAATTTCTTTACCTTGGCTTGAACAGCAAGGGAAATATATTGGCTTGAAAATCAAGAAAAGTGGCAGCTACTACAACATTCAGCCTAAACGGGATATTTTTTTCTTTTTTCTTTGTTTCCAGAGATGGCTTGGCACTGGAACATCGTAGAAAGTTTTTCAATGGCTCATTTTAAAGGAAATTAATTGGGTTAAATACCTTTTGTAACTAAAACACATCATTTTAAAACAGGATAAATTTTTCCCCTAAAAACTGTATTTTTGATGTCTTTCCATACTGCTGTCTTTTCAGACATTTGATCTTTGAAGCAATCAAACGGTTCGTGGTAAGGTTGTATTTTAAACTTTATATTCCGTAGATAGCTTAGCACTGGAACATCGTAGAGAGTTGTTCAATGGATCATTTTAAATTATCCGGGTTGCAGCGGTAGCTAGCAATCCGGGTTGCAGCGGTAGCTAGCAACTTAGTAAGAGACGATCACGTCCAATGTTAAGAAATATAAAAACCCATAGTTCCTAACAAAGGAGTCAGATCAAAACAAAAAGTACACCATTAGAACCGCCTTGTCCGAAACCCCTGTATAGAAAACTTTCTGTCCCTTGGCTTGAGCAGCAAGGGAAATATATTGACTTGAAAATCAAGAAAAGTGGCAGCTACTACAACATTCTGCCTAAACAGGATATTTTTTTCTTTCTTTTTTTTCTTTTTTTCTTTTCCACAGATAGCTTAGCACTGGAACATCGTAGAGGGTTTTTCAATAGCTAATTTTAAAGGAAATTAATTGGGTTAAAAATCTATAGTAACTAAAATAAATTATTTCTAAAAGAGAATAAATTATTCCACCAAAAACTGCATTTTTGATGTCTTTTCACACTGCAGTCTTTCAAACATAATCGTATACCAGCGGTAAGATTTGAACCCACGCCTCCGAAGAGACTGGTGGCTAACACCAGTGTCTTCGACCACTCGGCCAGGCTGCCTCTTATAATTTGGGTTGTAGCAGTAGCTAGCAACCTAGTAAGAGACGATCAGTCCCTTGCAACAAAACTCCTAAAAATAGAGTAAAATCAAAACAAAAGTACATCATTAGAATCACCTTGTCTGAAACCCTACTAGATAAATAATGAATGTCGTCATAGTTTTATATTAGAGCTATGACGTGAATAGAAAAGCACAAAATTATGTTGTGGTATCTGAAGACGTCATGAAATAATATCATTGCGCTATGACGTCATCATGAAATAAAATGATTACGCCGTTACGTCATAATTCCTACTTAAGAACTACAAAGATGAAAATGGTCTCATTTGTGAATTACATAATGGTTAGATCAAAGCAAGCTGCACGGAAGCTAAAAAAACAGTACTACACAGACAACAGAGATAGTATCTTGAAAAGAGAAAAGCAAAGGTATTCAACCGACCAGGCTTATCGAGAAGTAAAAATTGAGAGAGCCAAACAAAATATCAAGGATCGTTATCACAATGATAAACTTTATAGAGAAGCAACAATTGAGCAGGCTAGACAAAAGAGCAAGGAACGGTATGGTAATGATGAAGATTACAGAGAAGCAAAAATTGAGCAGGCTAGACGAAAGATCAAGGAGCGTTATCAAAATGATGAAGATTATTAAAGAAGCAACAATTGAGCAGGATAGACAAAAGAGCAAGGAACGGTATGATAATGATAAAGATTACAGAGAAGCAAGAATTGAGCAGGCTAGACAAAAGAGCAAGGAACGGTATGATAATGATGAAGATTACTGGAACAAACATAAGAAAAAAGTTGCTACCAGAATAATGGGTAGATACTGGGGTGACAAAAGCTTGGATGAAAAAATTAAATTCTCTGCGAGGTTGTACCGAAGAACGCATAAGGACAAAGGGAAAAATTACATTCAGAATTACAAGAAGATGGCAAAAATGCAGGCTGATCTTCGTAAATTGAGAAACATTTTACGCATGTTTTATCAAGATCACGAAAAGTATTCAAAATTAGAAAGAGTGGCTGCTGTTGAAAAGTCGGCTAGAAATGCTTTGGCAAAGCTTCATAGTAATATCCAAAAGAAATGTTGTCAGTTTAATGAAAAGCTTCCAAGGTATGGATTGGCAACTGCGGAACAGTTTTTATAATAAAGAACGAACTTTAGTTCATAGTTACAGTAATTATATGACATCATACGAGGTTATATTTGATTTTAAATAAATCTGAACAGCTTTCCTGGCTGCAGTGGTAGCTAGGAACCTAAATATGGATAAAGTGAAGAGCGATAAGAAGTCTATGTTATAGTTTAAAAAATCCGGGCTCTAGCGGTAGTAATGTATTTCAAAATCCGGGTGGCAGCGGTAGCTAGCAGCCTAGTAAGATAAGGAGCGAACTCTTGCCTATACTATCTTGCACAGACAGCTTAATTACAGCATATGTTTGTACATTTATATTTAAATTCAAGACATTTTCATTAAAATCAGGGTTGCAGCGGTAACTAGCAACCTAGTAAGAGACGATATCGTCCAATGTTAAGAAATATAAAAACTCCTAACTCCTAAAAAAACAAAAAGTATACCATTAGAACCGCCTTGTCCGAAACCCCTATACAGCAAACTTACAGCCCTTTTGCTTGAATAGCAAATCACCGGGTTGTAGCGGTAGCTAGCAATCCGGGTTGCAGCGGTAGCTAGCAACCTAGTAAGAGACGATCACGTCCAATGTTAAGAAATATAAAAACCCATAGTTCCTAACAGAGAAGTCAGATCAAAACAAAAAGTACACCATTAGAACCGCCTTGTCCGAAACCCATGTATAGGAAACTTTCTGTCCCTTGGCTTGAACATTACATAACAGACCGATGTAGTTCATCATAAATGGTGTTTGTCAATACGGTTTTTTTAATTTAATTAAATAATATTACATGAAAAGACTAGTACAGTTATTATATTTAAGGTCAATATATTAAAATTGTTCATTAAAAGACGAGTATTGGAATAAAAACCCATTACATACATTTAATTTAGTTAGCTACTTGATAGTTTGAGGCTAGTCTCTTACTAGTATAGGTTAGTAATTCCACAGATAGCATGGCACTGGATTATGTAAAGGTTTGATACAGTACATTGGAATTTTAGATAATCCGGGTTGCAGCGGAAGCTAGCAACCTAGTAACAGACGATCACGTCCAATGTTAAGAAATACAAAAGCCCCTAACTCCTAAAAAAGAGTCAGGTCAAAACAAAAAGTACACCATTAGAGCCGCCTGGTCTGAAACGCCTGTATAGGAAATTTTCTGTCCCTTGGCTTGAACAGAAAGGGAAATATATTGGCTTGAAAATCAAGGAAAGTGGCAGCTACTACAACATTCTACCTAAACGGGATATTTTTTTTGTCTTCTTTTCCACAGATAGCTTGGCACTGGAGCATCGTAGAAAGTTGTTCAATGGCTCATTTTAATCCGGGTTGCAGAGGTAGCTAGCAACCTAGTAAGAGACGATCACGTCCAATGTTAAGAAATATAAAAACCCATAGTTCCTAACAAAGGAGTCAGATCAAAACAAAAAGTACACCATTAGAACCGCCTTGTCCGAAACCCCTGTATAGGAAACTTTCTGTCCCTTGGCTTGAACAGCAAGGGAAATATATTGGCTTGAAAATCAAGAAAAGTGGCAGCTACTACAACAATCCTCCTAAACGGGATATTTTTTTTCTTTCTTTTTTTCTTTTCCACAGATAGCTTGGCACTGGAACATCGTAGAGGGTTGTTCAATAGCTCATTTTAAAGGAAATTAATTGGGTTAAAAATCTTTTGTAACTAAAATAAATTATTTCTAAGAGAGAATCAACTTTTCAATTAAAAACTGCATTTTTGATGTCTTTTCATACTGCAGTCTTTCAAAGATATTTGATTTTTGTACATAAATCATAATCGTGTACCAGCGGTAATATTTGAACCCACGCATCCGAAGAGACTGGTGGCTAACACTAGCACCTTGGACCACTCGGCAGATCTGCCTCTCATAACTAAATATATGTGAATTTTTTCCGGGTTGCAGCGGTAGCTAGCAACCTAGTAAGTTATAATAAAGAACGACCTCTTACCCATGCTAAATTTTATACGCCACTTAATTATAGTATAGGTTAGTAATTCAACAGATAGCATGGCACTGGAACATTGTTGAGAGTTGTTCAATGGCTCATTTTGAAGGAATTTAATGGTGTTAAAATCTGAGTTGTAGCGGTAATAAGCAACCTAGTAAGATACGATCACGTCCAATGTTAAGAAATATAAAAACCCATAGCTCCTAAAAAAAGGAGTCAGATCAAAACAAAAAGTACACCATTAGAACCGCCTTGTCCGAAAACCCTGTATAGTAAACTTTCTGTCCCCTGGCTTGAACAGCAAGGTAAATATATTGGCTTGAAAATCAAAAAAAGTGGCAGCTACTACAACATTCTGCTTAAACGGGATATTTTTTTCTTGTTTTCCAAAGATAGCTTGGCACTGGAACATCGTAGAAAGTTGTTCAATGGCTCATTTTAAAGGAAATTAATTGGGTTAAAAATCTTTTTTAACTAAAATAAATTATTTCTAAGAGAAAATAAACTTTTTAATTAAAAATTGCATTTTTGATGTCTTTTCATACTGCAGTCTTTCAAAGATATTTTACAGTAAAGAACGATCTCTCTCCCATACTATCTGATATATGGTGGTTCCAGGTTTAGTTAAATAAAGGACAAATATAGCTCATCATAAATGGTGTTTGTCAATTATCCGGGTTGCAGCAGTAGCTAGCAACCTAGCCTGGGTTGCAGCGGTAGCTAGCAACCTAGTAAGAGAAGATCACGTCCAATGTTACGAAACATAAGAACTCATAGTTCCTAAAAAAGGAGTCGGATCGAAACAAAAAGTACGCCATTAGAACCGCCTTGTCCGAAACCCTGTATAGGAAACTTTCAGTCCCTTGGCTTGAACAGCAAGGGAAATATATTGGCTTGAAAATAAAGAAAATTACATTAAAATACGATCATTGGAATAACATACCACTGAATACATTGGACTTTTATAGCTACTTGATTGCTTGAGGATCCTCTCTTACTATTTAAAAGAAGAAAAAGCCGTAGGCTTTTTCCTGTTTGTAATGATATAGCATAAAAAGAAACCCAAGTTGTAACTGACGTCATCTTGGTTGTTATAGTAAAGAATTATAATAAATATTCATTAAAAGACGATCATCTGGGTTGTAGCGGTAGCTAGAAATCTTGTAAGAGACGATCACGTCCCATAGTAAAAACCATAGTAACACATAACTCCTGAAAAACATTCAGATCAAAACAAGAGCTACACCAATAGAACCGCCTTGTCCGAAACCCCTGTATAGGTAACTTTCTGTTCCGGGTTGCAGCGGTAGCTAGCAACCTAGTAAGAGACGATCACGTCCGATGTTAAGAAATAAAAAAAAACCATAGCTTCTAAAAAACCAGTCAGATGAAAACAAAAAGTACACCATTAGGACCGCCTTGTCCGAAACCCCTGTATAGGAAACTTTTTGCCATTTGGCTTGAACAGCAAGGGAAATATATTGGCTTGAAAATCAAGAAAAGTGGCAGCTACTACAATATTCTGCCTAAACGGGATATTTTTTTCTTTTTTCTTTTCCACAGATAGCTTGGCACTGGAAAATCGTAGAGAGTTGTTCAATGGCTCATTTTAAAGGAAATCTCTAGATCTAGCAACTTTTGCACTTAATTTTTTTTTCAATTAATTATTTTTTACGAAAAACTTAATTTTCTATATACAATATTGACCAATGACGTCATAGTCGTTGGATGTAGTTAGTATTACATAATTATAAGACGTAATAAGTGACATGACGTAATATCTAAAACTTATTGTGTACTAATAACCATATATGGCTTAATGAGCGACGTGACGTAAAAATTGAAATAATTAATTTTTATTTTATTTTCATTTTTAGTTCAGAATCGCTAAAGTTATAAACTGCAAAAATATTTATGGTGTCTTAACAATAGTTTTAATCCTTTAATTTAGACTAGAAAAATACCAGAAAATTTAAAAATTAGTTTCATTTTTTGTTCGGTTCTTGATATTATAATAAAGAACGAATATTTTACCGATTATCTACTAATAACCATATATGACGTAATAAGTGATATGACGTAATATCTAAAACCTATTGTGTACTAATAACCATATATGACTTAATTAGCGACGTGACGTAAAAATTGAAATCCGGGTTGTTATAATAAAGAACGACCTCTTGCCTATAACAAATTTTATACGCCACTTAATTATAAAATAGGTTAGTAATTCAACAGATAGCTTCGCACTGGAACATCGTAGAGAGTTGTTCAATGGCTCATTTTAAAGAAAATTAATGGGGTTAAAAAATTTCTATTATTAAAACAAATCATTTTTATTACATTAAGAGATTTTAATTATGTTCCTTAAGAAATCATCATAAGTAAAAATTTCCCATACGGAAATTGAACTCAAGCCACCTGGATGAGAGCTATCCCGACCTCTACACCATATAGGATATATTAAAATATCTGATTGATGAAGCTCATGTTAAAGAACAAATTATTAACCTAGTTAGCTGTCTGATTATTTAAAGATCGTCTCTTACTATTCCAAAGAAGAAAAAGCCGTAGGCTTTTTCCTGTTTGCAATTTATAACCCGGGTCCAAGCGCTAGTTATAGTAAAGTTAACCAATGGACTATCGAAGACATGAGTTACATATAAGACGTGATAATAATTTCGTTAATACACTAACAATTATATAAGGAATCGTTCTGGTTAATTATAAACAGCGATAATGTTAGTTTTTATGTTTAAGAACGAACTGTTGCCCTTAGTAAATGAATCCGGGTTGCAGCGGTAGCTAGCAACCTAGTAAGAGACGATCACGTCCAATGTTATTATCCGGGTTGCAGCGGTAGCTAGCAACCTAGTAAGAGACGATCACATCCAATGTTAAGAAATATAAAAACCATAGTTCCTAAAAAAGGAGTCAGATCAATTTGAAAAGTACATCATTAGAACCGCCTTGTCCGAAACCCCTGTATAGGAAACTTTCAGTCCCTTGGCTTGAACAACAAGGGAAATATATTGGCTTGAAAATCAAGAAAAGTGGCAGCTACTACAACATTCTGCCTAAACGGGATATTTTTTTTTCTCTTTTCTTTCTTTTCCACACATAGCTTGGCACTGGAACATCGTAGAGAGTTGTTCAATGGCTCATTTTAAAGAAAATTAATTGGGTTGAAAATCTATAGTAACTAAAATAAATTATTTCTAAAAGAGAATAAATTTTTCCACCAAAAACTGCATTTTCGATGTCTTTTCACACTGCAGTCTTTCAAAGATATTTGATTTTTGTACATAAATCATAATCGTATTCCAGCGTTAAGATTTGAACCCACGCCTCCGAAGAGACTGATGGCTAACACCAGCGCCTTGGACCACTCGGCCAATCTGCCTCTCATAGCTATATATGTGTGAATTTGGGTTGCAGCATTAGCTAGCAACCTAGTAAGAGACGGTCAGTCCAATATTAAGAAATATAAAAACCCAAAACACCTAAAAATAGAGTCAGATCAAAACAAAAGTACATCATTAGAACTGCCTTGTCTGAAACCCTACTAGATAAATAATGACTGCCATCATAGTTTTATAATAGAGCTATGACGTGAACAGAAAAAAACGAAGTTATATTTTTGTTTCTGAAGACGTCATGAAATAATATCATTACGCCATGACGTCATGAAATAAAATCATTACGCCGTGACGTCAAAATTACTATATAAGAAACGTCAAAAGTGTAAATGGTCTCATTCATGATTACATAATGGTTAGATCAAAGCAATATACGGTAATAAAGAACGACCTCTTCCCTATACTAAATTTTATTGGCTACTTAACTATAGTGTAGGTTAGTAAAGTCTAAATAATCCGGGTTGTTATGCGGGTTGCAGCGGTAGCTAGCAACCTAGTAAGAGGCGATGACGTCCAATGTTAAGAAATATAAAAACCCATAGCTCCTAAAAAAGGAGTCAGATCAAAACAAAAAGTACACCATTAGAACCACCTTATCTGAAACCCCTGTATGGTAAACTTTCTGTCCCTTGGCTTGAACAGTAAGGGAAATATATTGGCTTGAAAATCAAGAAAAGTGGCAGCTACTACAACATTCTCCCTAAACGGGATATTTTTTGTCTTTGGGTCCAGAGATAGCTTGGCACTGGAACATCGTAGATAGTTGTTCAATAGCTCATTTTAAAGAAAATCTCTAGATCTAGTGCCTTTTGCACTTAATTTTTTTTTAATTAATTATTTTTTACGAAAAACTTAATTTTTATATACAATATGCCTATACTAAATTTTATACGCCCCTTAATTATAGTATAGGTTAGTAATTCCACAGATAGCTTGGCACTGGAACATCGTAGAGAGTTGTTTAATGGCTCATGTTAAGGAAAATTAATGGGGTTGAAAACTTTTTGTAATTTTATAATAAGGAACGAACTCTTGCATATACTATCTTGTGTAGGGAACTTAACTACAGCATAGGCTTGTACATTTATATTTAAATTATATTTAAGGCTAATATATAAAAATTTTCCATTAAAAGACGATCATTGGAATAAAAACCCAATACATACATTTGATTTAGTTAGCTGCTTGATTGTTTGAGGCTAGTCTCTTACTATTTCAAAGTATAAAAAGCCGTAGGCTCTTTCCTGTTTGTAATCAATTAGAAAGAGTTCTATCTTTAAAATAAGTTACGTAGTGCTTTGAGTCACTTGAAAACTAATAAGTGAGAAAGAAAATTATTACCTGGAAATCCCTGTTGTTAAATAAATTTATTCGGGTTTATAATAAAGAATTTACAATAAGGAACGAAGTGTAATTTTTACATTAAAGAACAAACTTTAGTCCATAGTAACTGAAGTTATACCAAAAGACGATCATTTGGAGATCATAAGTAAGAAATAAATACTGTAAATAGGTATTTTGTAAGTATCGTTGGAATCTTGGTTTTATTAAAAGCTGAATTAAAAACTAAAGAAATGACCCCGTGTGGCTTTGAAGCTTTCGGTTAACAGCCGATCGTATTAGCCACTTGCACTATGGCATCATTAATTAAAGTTGTAAAATGAACAATATGGTATATAAAATTTAGGATCCATTTGCTTAAACGTAATAGTAAGGAACGAACTCTACCACACAAAATATATTTGTTTACTTTAAAGAGTTACTTTTATAAAAATGGAGAATTTTTTTTTGTGCTTCAGCACAAATTCTACTCTTAGATCGTAATAGATATAGCTATTATTATGCAAACTGCAAAAATATTTCCGATATGTCATCACCAATTTTAATGTTTTAATTGAAATTAGAAAAGTACCTGAAAATTTTAAAAGAAGTTTGAATTTTTACATAAAGGCTCGATCATCGAATTTAAGCTGAAACTAAGTAAAGGACAATTTTGCCTCCATATATTCACAGTGATCCGGTTTGCAGCGGTAGCTAGCAACCTAGTAAGAGACGATCACGTCCAATGTTAAGAAACATTAAAACCCCAAACTCCTGAGAAAAGAGTCAGATCAAAACAAAAATTACACCATTAGAACCACCTTGTCCAAAACCCCTATTAAGAAAACTTATCACTCTTTGGCTTGAATAACAAAGAAAATATATTGGCTTGAAAATCAAGAAAATTGACTTTAACAAAGTTATTCTCCACAAACGGGATATTTTTTTCTTTCCGCTTGATTTTTCTCCTCAACTAGCTGGGCACTGGAAAATCATAGAGAGCTGTACAATAGCTCATTTTAAAGGAAATTGCAACATCTAGTCACTTTTGTAATTAAAAATAAAATACTTTTTAAAGTAGAATCAATTTTGTCAAAAAAATTGCATTTTTGATGTATTTTCATGCTGCAGTCTTTTCAAATATATTTGAATTTTGAAGCAATCAAATATAATAAAGATTCAAATATATAATAAAGATCAAACTCTTCCCTATACTAACTTGCATACGCAACTTCACTATAGTTAAGATTACAGTATTTATATTTTTACATTAAAAGACGTTCAATGAAATAACAAACCATTCCATACATTGGACTTAGTTAGCTACTTGATTGTTTGAGTTTCGTCTCTTACTATTTAAAAGAAGAAAAAGCCGTAGGCTTTTTCCTGTTTCTTATTTATAATAAAGAACGACCTCTTCCCTATACTAAATTTTATACGCCACTTAATAATAGATAAGGTTTTCCGGGTTGTCCGGGTTGCAGCGGTAGTTAGCAATCCGGGTTGTAGTGGTAGCTAGCAACCTAGTAAGAGACGATCACGTCCAATGTTAAGAAATATAAAAACCCATAGTTCCTAACAAAGGAGTCAGATCAAAACAAAAAGTACACCATTAGAACCGTCTTGTTCGAAACCCCTGTAGAGGAAACCTTCTGTCCCTTGGCTTGAACAGCAAGGGAAATATATTGGCTTGAAAATCAAGAAAAGTGGCAGCTACTACAACAGTCTGTCTAAACGGGATATTTTTTTTCTTTCTTTTTTTCTTTTTTCTTTTCTACAGATAGCTTGGCGCTGGAACATCGTAGAGGGTTGTTCAATAGCTCATTTTAAAGGAAATTAATTGGGTTAAAAACCTTTTGTAACTAAAATAAATAATTTTTAAAAGAGAATAAATTTTTCCACCAAAAACTGCATTTTCGATGTCTTTTCACACTGCAGTCTTTCAAACATAATCGTATACCAGCGGTAAGATTTGAACCCACGCCTCCGAAGAGACTGGTGGCTAACACCAGTGCCTTGGACCACTTCGCCAGGCTGCCTCTCATAAATAACTATATATGTGAATCTGGGTTTCAGCAGTAGCTAGCAATCTAGTAAGAGACGATCAGTCTAATGATAAGAAATGTAACAAAACTCCTAAAAATAGAGTCAAATCAAAACAAAAGTACATCATTAGAATTACCTTGTCTGAAACCCTACTAGATAAATAATGAATGTCGTCATAGTTTTATATTAGAGCTATGACGTGAATAGAAAAACACGAAATTATATTGTTGTTTCTGAAGACATCATGAAATAATAACATTGTGCTATGACGTCATCATAAAATAAAATCATTACGCCGTGACGTCATAATTACTATATAAGAAGCGTCAGAACTGTAAATGTTCTCATTCATAATTACATAATGGTTTCAATCAAGCAAGCTGCATGCAAGTTAAAAAAAATAGTACTACACAAACAACAGAGATAGTATCTTGAAGAGAGAAAAGCAAAGGCATTCAACCGACCAGGCGTATCGAGAAGTAAAAATTGAGAGAACAAAACAAAAGATCAAGGAGCGTTATCACAATGATGAAGATTACCGAATCGAATATAAGAAAAAAGAAAAGCAAAGGTATTCAACCGTCCAGGTGTATCGAGAAGTAATCCTAGTAAGAGACGATCACGTCACATACTGAGAAATACAATAACCCGTAACTCCTAAAATTAGTGTCAGATCGAAACGTAAAGTACACCATTAAAACCACCTTGTCCAAAACTCACAGTCTCTACATAGGAAACTTACACTCTCTTGTCTGGAACAACGAAGAAAATATGTTGGCTTTAAAAACAAGAAAAGTGGCTTGATCTATGATATTCTGAATCGACGGTATCTTTTTTTCCTTTTATTTCCTTCCGGCTTGCTGGGCACTGGAAAATCATAGAAAGCTGTTTAATGACTTATTTTAAAGAAAATTGCTACATTTAGTGCCTTTTGTAACTAAAAGATTTGCATAAAGTATCGATATAGTTCATTATAAATGAGGACTATGTAAGTTTTATCGGATACAGCTGAAACCTAGTAAAGAACAAACAGCGGCACATAGTGGCTAAAAGTTAAGATAATACAAGCATCTTTTGAAAAGTTGCTTATTTGGAATATACTGCCTTACTAAGGATAATCTCTTACTATTCCAACTAAGAAAAAGCCATAGGTTTTTTCCTGTTGGATCGTAGTTTTATCATTTTATCGGATATCCAGGTTGCAGCGGTAGCTAGCTGTAACATATTAAGAAGCGATCACGTCCAATACTAAGAAATGTAATAGCCCATAACTCCTGAAAATAGTGTCGGATCAAACATGAAGTACACTATTAGAATCGACTTTTCCGAAACCCTTATATAGGAAATTTACCGTCCCTTGGATTCAATAATGAGGAAAATTAATTGGTTTGGAAAACAAGATAAGTTGCTTTAACTACGATATTTTACATACATCTCTTTTCCTCCTCAGATAGCTTGACACTGGAGCATCGTATAGAGCTGTTTAATGGCTCATTTTAAAGAAAATTGATGTGGTTAAAATCTTCCGTAATTAAAAAAATTAATTTTTAAATAGAAATCAATTTTTTACGTAAAACTGTATTTCTTACGCATAAGATTGATCAATGATGTCATAATTGTAGGTTGTAGCCAGGCCGTATCTTAAAAAACAAATTAAGAAAAAGCAATAGGCTTTTCCTGTTTGTAATTTTGTGATACTAGACCAATAAGGGCAGCTAAAGCAAAGGATATTGGTATTAAATTCACAATGGATGAAAATCGACAACCTGGACCATCAAATAAGACAAGACCCAAAAAACAAAATTTTCAAGTGTTATAAATAATAGTTCGTTGGAAGAAAAAGAAGTTTTTGTCCCACCACCTGAACAATTAACAAATCCTTCCAGGTTGCAGCGGTAGCTAGCAAACTAGTAAGAGGCGATCACGTCCCATACTAAGAAATACAATAACCCATAAGTCCTAAAAATTGTGTCAGATCGAATCATTACATTAAAAGACAATCATTTGAATGTATAGTAAAGTTACGTAAAGGATCGATGTGGTTCATTATAAATTATAAAAGGTTTAGAGTTTCTAATGTTCGAAGATTATCCGGGTTGCAGCGGTAGCTAGCAACCTAGTAAGAGACGATCATTACTATATAAGAAGCGTCAGAACTGTAAATGTTCTCATTCATAATTAGATAATGGTTAGATCAAAGCAAGGTATACGAAATTTAAAAAACAGTAATACACAAAAAACAGATATATTATCTCTAAAAGAAAAAAGCAAAGGTATTCAAACGACCAGGCGTATCGAGAAGTAATAAATGAGAGAGGAAAACAAAACAGCAATATGTGTTATCACAATGATGAAGATTATAGACATGCAAAAATAGAGACAGCCAAACAAAAGATCAAGGAACGGTATGGTAATGATGAAGATTACCGAATCAAATATAAGAAAAAAGAAAAGCAAAGGTATTCAACTGTCCAGGTGTATCGACAAGTAAAAATTGAGACAGCCAAAGAAAAGATCAAGGAGCGTTAAGTCGAGGGCTCGTAAAAGGAACTAAGTCTTTATATAGAAGAAGTGTCAAGTAGACTCTGTCGTAATAATAGTCAAGACTTCATCTACGGTGATAGAAATATTAGAGTTTCTGCGGATGAAAATACAATAGTAAAATCATTTGGTTAGAGCCTTGATAAGGTAGCTAACATCAGCGATGTATACCCCACAATGCATTGTGACAGTTGCGAGCAGATAAAGACAAAATACCAATTGAAGAGTCTAAGGTCCCTTTCGAATAAGAAAGGTTTTGATGTAATGATGGCCACGATTTTAGAACACCTACAACAGGACATACCCAAAGATGACAGAGAATAGCTAATTCATTGTACAGGTTGGAAAGAGGATGTCATAGATTCATTCTCTGTCTGTGATTACTGTGCTGGGAAAATGTTGAAAAGTCAGGAGAATGTCCGATCAGTATTAAATAACCTTCATATAGACTGTACACCGGAATGTATAAAGTGTTTAAATAATTTTGAAATGGCAATTATTCGATTTGTAATGCCTTGTCTTACGATCGTCAGATTAGGGCAGGTAACTGCATTGAAGAGACCTAGAACAGAACATGTTGACAATCTTAAGGGGAGAATAGTATATATACCTGTTGATGTGCAAGCAAATGCAGATATTAAGCCTGAAAAACTTCTTAACATTGATAGTTTTGTAGTCATTGTCAATGGTCAGCCTACTTACAACAAGAATGTTTGGACTGCACTAATAGATCTGAGAAAAGTCCATGAAGCACTGTTGTGGTTAAGAGATTATTATAATAAAGAACGACCTCTTTCCTATACTAAATTTTATAGTCCACTTAACTATAGTATAGGCTAGTACAGTTATTATATTTAAGGTCAATATATTAAAATTTTCCACTAAAAGGCGGTCATTGGAATAAAAACCCAATATATACATTTGATTTAGTTAGCTACTTGATTGTTTGAGGCTAGTCTCTTACTATTTCAAAGAAGAAAAAGCCGTAGGTTTTTTCCTGTTTGTAATCAATTAGTAAGAGTTTTATAATAAAGAACCACCTCTTGCCTATACTAAATTTTATAGGCCACTTAACTATAGTATAGGCTAGTACAGTTATTATATTTAAGGTCAATATATTAAAATTTTCCACTAAAAGACGGTAATTGGAATAAAAACCCAATACATACATTTGATTAAGTTAGCTACTTGATTGTTTGAGGCTAGTCTCTTACTATTTCAAAGAAGAAAAAGCCGTAGGGTTTTTCCTGTTTGTAATCAATTAGAAAGAGTTCTACCTTTAAATCCGGGTTGCAGCGGTAGCTAGCAACCTAGTAAGAGACGATCACGTCCAATGTTAAGAAATGTAAAAACCCATAGTTCCTAAAAAAGGAGTCAGATCAAAACAAAAGTACACCATTAGAACCGCCTTGTTCGAAACCCCTGTATAGGAAACTTTCTGTCATTTGGCTTGAACAGCAAGAGAAATATATTGGCTTGAAAATCAAGAAAAGTGGCAGCTACTACAACATTCTGCCTAAACGGGATATTTTTTTCTTTCTTGTTATCCAGAGATAGCTTTGCACTGGATACATTAAAGAACGATCTTCAGTTCATAATAACTGAAGTGATAAAAGGAACCATTATATAGATGATGCTTACAGTAATCAAAGGTTACTGTTTACAATATGTTGAAAAGATATTAAAAGACTATCATTGGAATGTAAAACCATTGTTTACATTTTACAATAAAGAACGAACTCTAAACTATAATACTAACTGAAAGGTGTGAATGGGTGCGTTGAACGATTTTACAGTATCCGGGCTGTTATAGTCACATAAAGGATCGATGTGGTTCATTATAAGTTATAAAAGGTTTAGAGTTCTAATGTTCGAAGATTATAGAGTTAAAAATTTTCCCATATCGGGACTCGAACCTAGATGAAAGCCAGCTATCCTAACCGCTAGACTATATGGGACTATAAAACAGTATGATTTAAAAACCATATGCATATTTTTATTTCATCATACCAATTATGACAAGCCCAAAACAAAATCGTCGACTTGCAACCTTATCCGGGTATCCTCCGTTTTGCAGCAGTAGCTAGCATCCGGGTTGCAATGGTAGCTAGCAATCCGGGTTGCAGCGGTAGCTAGCAACCTAGTAAGAGACGATCACGTCCAATGTTAAGAAATAAAAAACTTATAGCTCCTAAAAAAGCAGTCAGATCAAAACAAAAAATACACCATTAGAACCGCCTTGTCCAAAACCCCTGTATACAAAACTTTCTGTCATTTAGCTTGAGCAACAAGGGAAATATATTGTCTTGAAAATCAAGAAAATTTACTTCAACCACGTTATTCTCCAAAAATGGGATATTTTTTTCTTTCTTTCTTTTGTTTCCAGAGATAGCTTGGCACTGGAACATCGTAAAGAGTTGTTCAATGGCTCATTTTAAAGAAAATTAATTGGGTTAAAAATCTTTAGTAACTAAAATAAATTATTTCTAAAAGAGAATAAATTTTTCCACCAAGAAATGCATTTTTGATGTCTTTTCATGCTGCAGTCTTTAAAGATATTTGATTTTATTACATCCGGGTTGCAGCAGTAGCTAGCAACCTAGTAAGAGACGATCACCTCCAATGTTAAGAAATATAAAACCCCCCAACTCCTAAAATAAGAGTCAGATCAAAACAAAAAGTACACCATTACAACTGCCTTGTCCGACACCTCTATAAAGGAAACTTACCGCCCTTTGGCTTGAATAACAAAGAAAATATATTGGCTTGAAAATCAAGAAAATTGACTTTTACCATGTTATTCGTCACAAAAGGCATATTTTTTTCTTTCCGCTTGATTTTTCTCCTCAGCTAACTGGGCACTGGAAAATCATAGAGAGCTGTGTAATAGCTCATTTTAAAGGAAATTGCAACATCTAGTGCCTTTTGTAATTAAAAATAAAATACTTTTTAAAGTAGAATCAATTTTGTCAAAAAAATTGCATTTTTGATGTATTTTCATACTGCAGTCTTTTCAAAGATATTTGAATTTTGAAGCAATCAAACAGTCCATGGTAATGAACTCTATAGTAATAATAGCTACTTGTCTCAATAGTAACCGAAACTCCTGGAACCAAAATTTTCTTTTTTGGTTTAATCGCTAAAATTATTATCTAAAACTGCAAAAATATTTATGATGCCTAATCAGTAATAGTAATTTCTTAATTTAAACAACAAAAATACATGAAAACTTTATAATTAGTTTTCCTGGAAGAAAATATTTTTTCATCTCAGTTCAAAGTTATTATTGTATCCTGGAACCAAACTTTTCTTGGTTTGTAACCCGTAAAGCACGTATCTCCATATTATTGTCTTATAATTGCAATTATTTTAGTTTTCAGTCCAGAATCGCTAAACATATTATGTAAACTGCAAAAATATTTATGGTGTCTAACCAATAATACTAATTTTGTAATTCAAACAAGATAAATACCTGAAAATTTAAAAATTAGTTTTTTTTTATGCTAGGTTTTAGATACTCGACACGGGGTATTGTGTACTTAATAATTTTAAACCTTAAAAAAATATGGTCTCGCTTGAAAGGAAAAGAAGAAAGAATAACCATAAAAAACATCAAAATAGAGCAATCCAAATTTCTACTAATAAAAAACTTTACTACACAAAAAATAAAGCTAACATCCTGAAATATAAGAAAAGTTTATTTACAAGAGATAAAAATGCCACCAAACGCAATAAAGCTCGAGAACGCGTAAGGATTGCAACTAATCCGGGTTGCAGCGGTAGCTAGCAACCTAGTAAGAGACGATCATCCGGGTTGCAGCGGTAGCTAGCAACCTAGTAAGAGACGATCACGTCCAATGTTAAGAAATATAAAAACCCATAGTTCTTAAAAAAGAGTCAGATCAAAACAAAAAGTACACCATTAGAACCGCCTTGTCCGAAACCCCTGGATAGTAAAATTTCTGTCCCTTGGCTTGAACAGCAAGGGAAATATATTGGCTTGAAAATCAAGAAAAGTGGCAGCTACTACAACATTCTGCCTAAACGGGATATTTTTTTCTTTTTTTTTTTCTTTTTTTTTTTCTTTTTTCTTTTCCACAGATAGCTTGGCACTGGAACATCGTAAAGGGTTGTTCAATAGCGCATTTTAAAGGAAATTAATTGGGTTAAAAATCTATAGTAACTAAAATAAATTATTTCTAAAAGAGAATAAATTTTTCCACCAAAAACTGCATTTTTGATGTCTTTTCACACTGCAGTCTTTCAAACATAATCGTATACCAGCGGTAAGAATTGAACCCACGCCTCTGAAGAGACTGGTTGCTAACACCAGTGCCTTGGACCACTCGGCCAGGCTGCCTCTCATAAATAAATATATATGAGAATTTGGGTTGCAGCAGTAGCTAGCAACCTAGTAATAGACGATCAGTCCAATGCTAAGAAATATAAAAACCCAAAACTCCTAAAAATAGAGTCAGATCAAAACAAAAGTACATCATTAGAAATACCTTGTCTGAAACCCTACTAGATAATTATAATAAAGAACGACCTCTTGCCTATACTAAATTATATAGGCCATTTAACTATAGTATAGGTTAGTAAATTTTACATAAAGGACTGATATTGCTCATTATTGTAAAGAACGAATTCAAGGCCATAGTAGCTAATTTGGTTTGAAAATTACATTAAAAGACGATTATTGGAATAATTTTACATTAAAAGACGATCATTGGAATAACAAACCATTGCATACATTGGACTTAGGTTCAGCTATTGTACGTTCGTCTCTTACCATTTCAAAGAAGAATAAGCCGTAGGGTTTTTCCTGTTTGTTAGTAGCCCGGGATGCAGCGGTGGGTAGCAATAATCCGGGTTGCAGTGGTAGCTAGCAACCTAGTAATAGACGATCAAGTCCAATGTTAAGAAATATAAAAACCCTTAGCTCCTAAAAAAGTTAGAATAAGGAACGAATTGTAACCCATAGTAACTGAATTATTAGATCAAACAGTTCTTGGTCATAATAAAGAGTTGTCTAATGGCTAATTTTAAAGGAAATTGCTGTATATAGAAACCTTTTGTAATTAGCAAAAATAATTATTATCATAAAATAAATTGTTACGATATTGTAATCCGGGTTGCAGCGGTAGCTAGCAACCTAGTAAGAGACGATCACGTCCAATGTTAAGAAATATAAAAAACCATAGTTCCTAACAGAGGAGTCAGATCAAAAAAAAAGTACACCATTAGAACCGCCTTGTCCGAAAACCCTGTATAGGAAACTTTCTTTCCCTTGGGTTGAACAGCAAGGGAAATATATTGGCTTGAAAATCAAGAAAAGTGGCAGCTACTACAACATTCTGCCTAAACGGGATATTTTTTTCTTTTTTTTTTCTTTTGTATCCAGAGATAGCTTGGCACTGGAATATCGTAGAGAGTTGTTCAATGGCTCATTTTAAAAGAAATTAATTGGGTTAAAAATCTATAGTAACTAAAATAAATTATTTCTAAAAGAGAATAAATTTTTCAACCAAAAACTGCATTTTTGATGTCTTTTCACACTGCAGTCTTTCAAACATAATCGTATACCAGCAGTAAGATTTGAACCCACGCCTCCGAAGAGACTGGTGGCTAACACCAGTGCCTTAGACCACTCGGCCAGGCTGCCTCTCATAATTTGGGTTGCAGCAGTAGCTAGCAACCTAGCAAGAGACGATCAGTCCAATGCTAAGAAATATAAAAACCCAAAACTCCTAAAAATACAGTCAGATCAAAACAAAAGTACATCATTAGAACTACCTTGTCTGAAACCCTACTAGATAAATTAGAGCTATGACGTGAATAGAAATACACGAAATTATATTGTTGTTTCTGAAGACGTCATGAAATAATACCATTGCGCCATGACGTCATGAAATAAAATCATTACGCCGTGACGTCATAACTACTATATAAGAAGCGTCAGAACTGTAAATGTTCTCATTCATAATTAGATAATCGTTAGATCAAAGCAAGCTATACGCAAGTTAAAAAAACAGTACTACACAAACAACAGAGATAGTATCTCGAAAAGAAAAAAAGCAAAGGTATTCAACCGACCAGGCGTATCGAGAAGTAATAATTGAGAGAGCAAAAGAAAACAGCAAGATGTGTTATCACAATGATGAATATTATAGACATGCAAAAATTGAGACAGCTAAACAAAAGATCAAGGAACGTGTATGGTAATGATGAAGATTACAGAGAAGCAAGAATTGAGCAGGCTAGACAAAAGATCAAGGAGCGTTATCACAATGATAAACTTTATAGAGTAGCAACAATTGAGACAGCCAAACAAAAGAGCAAGAAACGGTATGATAACGATATAGATTACCGAAACAAACATAAGAAAAAAGTTGCTACCAGAATAATGGGTAGATACTGGGGTGACAAAAGCTATAATGAAATTATAATAAAGAACGACCTCTTTCCTTTACTAAATTTTATAGGTCACTTAACTATAGTGTAGGCTAGTACAGTTATAATTAAGGCCAATTATAATAAAGAACGATCTCTTGCCTGTACTAAATTTTATACGCCACTTAATTATAGTATAGGTTAGTATTTCCACAAATAGCTTGGCACTGGAACATCGTAGAGACTTGTTCAATGGCCCATTTTAAAGGAAATTAATGGGGTTAATAACCTTTTGTAATTAAAACAAATTATTTTTAAAATAGAATCGGTTTTTTTACGAAAAACTACATATTTCATATTAAAGATAGATCAATGACGGCATAATCGTATACCAGCGGTAGGATTAGAACCCGTGCCTCCGAAGAGACTGGTGACTAACACCAGCGCCTTAGACCACTCGGCCAAGCTGCCTCTCATAATTATATATGTGAATCCAGGTTGGAGAATTACAGTAAAGAACGAACATCCAGCTCATAGTAACTAAAATAAGATAATAATTTCAGGTTAAAGATTGATCAAATATGTTTTAATCGTAGGCTGTATCCTGGTCATCTCTTACTATTCCAATTAAGAAAAAGACAGTAGGATTTTTCCTGTTTTTTTATAATAAAGAATTAACACTTGCTCATATTAACTGAAATATCATAGACAGCTCAATGATGATGGAGCAATATTTATCCGGGTTGCAGCGGTAGCTAGCAACCTAGTAAGAGATGATCACGTCCAATGTTAAGAAATATAAAAACCCATAGTTCCTAAAAAATAAATTATTTCTAAAAGAGAATAAATTTTTCCACCAAGAAATGCATTTTTGATGGCTTTTCATGCTGCAGTCTTTAAAGATATTTGATTTTTGTACATCCGGGTTGCAGCGGTAGGTGGCAACCTAGTAAGAGACGATCACCTCCAATGTTAAGAAATATAAAACCCCCCAACTCCTAAAATAAGAGTCAGATCAAAACAAAAAGTACACCATTACAACCGCCTTGTCCGAAACCTCTATAAAGAAAACTTACCGTCCTTTGGCTTGAATAACAAAGAAAATATATTGGCTTGAAAATCAAGAAAATTGACTTTTACCACGTTATTCTTCACAAACGGGATATTTTTTTCTTTCCGCTTGATTTATCTCCTCAGCTAACTGGGCACTGGAAAATCATAGAGAGCTGTATAATAGCTCATTTTAAAGTAAATTGCAACATCTAGTGCCATTTGTAATTAAAAATAAAATACTTTTTAAAGTAGAATCAATTTTGTCAAAAAAAATTGCATTTTTGATGTATTTTCATGCTGCAGTCTTTTCAAAGATATTTGAATTTTGAAGCAATCAAACAGTTCATGGTAATGAACTCTATAGTAATAATAGCTACTTGTCTCAATAGTAACCGAAACTCCTGGAACCAAAATTTTCTTTTTTGGTTCAATCGCTAAGATTATTATGTAAACTACAAAAATATTTATGATGCCTAATCAGTAATAGTAATTTCTTAATTTAAACAACAAAAATACATGAAAATTTTATAATTAGTTTTCCTGGAAGAAAATTTTTTTTTATCTCAGTTCAAAGTTATCATTGTATCCTGGAACCAAACTTTTCTTGGTTTGTAACCCGTAAAGCACGTATCTCCATATTATTGTCTTATAATTGCAATTATTTTAGTTTTCAGTCCAGAATCGCTAAACTTATTATGTAAACTGCAAAAATATTTATGGTGTCTAACCAATAATACTAATTTTGTAATTCAAACAAGATAAATACCTGAAAATTTAAAAATTAGTTTTTTTTTGCTAGGTTTTAGATACTCGACACGGGGTATTGTGTACTTAATAATTTTAAACCTTAAAAAATATGGTCTCGCTTGAAAGGAAAAAAAGAAAGAATAACCGAAAAAAACATCAAAATAGAGCAATCCAAATTTCTACTAATAAAAAACTTTACTACACAAAAAATAAAGCTAACATCCTGAAATATAAGAAAAGTTTATTTAAAAGAGATAAAAATGCCACCGAACGCAATAAAGCTCGAGAACGCGTAAGGATTGCAACTAATCCGGGTTGCAGCGGTAGCTAGCAACCTAGTAAGACACGATCATCCGGGTTGCAGCGGTAGCTAGCAACCTAGTAAGAGACGATCACGTCCAATGTTAAGAAATATAAAAACCCCTAACTCCTAACAAAGGAGTCAGATCAAAACAAAAAGTACACCATTAGAACCGCCTTGTCCGAAACCCCTGTATAGTAAAATGTCTGTCCCTTGACTTGAACAGCAAGGGAAATATATTGGCTTGAAAATCAAGAAAAGTTGCAGCTATTACAACATTCTGCCTAAACGGGATATTTTTTTTTCTTTTTTCTTTGTTTCCAGAGATAGCTTGGCACTGGAACATCATAGAGAGTTGTTAAATGGCTCATTTTAAAGGAAATTAATTGGGTTAAAAAATCTTTTGTAACTAAAATAAATTATTTCTAAAAGAGAATAAATTTTTCCACCAAAAACTGCATTTTTGATGTCTTTTCACACTGCAGTCTTTCAAACATAATCGTATACCAGCGGTAAGATTTGAACCCACACCTACGAAGAGACTGGTGGCTAACACCAGTGCCTTGGACCACTCGGCCATGCTGCCTCTCATAAATAATTATATATGTGAATCTGGGTTGCAACAGTAGCTAGCAATCTCGTAAGAGACGATCAGTCCAATGCTAAGAAATATAAAAACCCAAAACTCCTAAGAATAGAGTCAAATCAAAACAAAAGTACATCATTAGAATTACCTTGTCTGAAACCCTACTAGATAAATATTGAATGTCGTCATAGTTTTATATTATTATAATAAAGAACGACTTCTTGCCTATACTAAATTTTATAGGCCACTTAACTATAGTATAGGCTAGTACAGTTATTATATTTAAGGTCAATATATTAAAATTTTCCACTAAAAGACGGTCATTGGAATAAAAACCCAACAAATACATTTGATTTAGTTAGCTACTTGGTTGTTTGAGGCTAGTCTCTTACTATTTCAAAGAAGAAAAAGCCTTAGGCTTTTTCCTGTTTGTAATCAATTAGAAAGAGTTCTACCTTTAAAATTATTACATTAAATCTGGGTTGCAGCGGTAGCTAGCAACCTAGTAAGAGACGATCACGTCCAATGTTAAGAAATATAAAAACCCCTAACTCCTGAGAAAAGAGTCAGATCAAAACAAAAATTACACCTTTAGAATCACCTTGTCCAAAACCCCTATTAAGGAAACTTATCACTCTTTGGCTTGAATAACAAAGAAAATATATTGGCTTAAAAATCAAGAAAATTGATTTTAACCACGTTATTCTCCACAAACCTGATATGTTTTTCTTTCCGCTTGATTTTCCTCCTCAATTAGCTGGGCACTGGAAAATCATAGAGAGCTGTATAATAGCTCATTTTAAAGGAAATTGCAACATCTAGTCACCTTTTTCCGGGTTGCAGCGGTAGCTAGCAACCTAGTAAGAGACGATCACGTCCAATGTTAAGGAATATAAAAACCCATAGTTCCTAACAGAGGAGTCAGATCAAAACAAATAGTACACCATTAGAACCGCCTTGTCCAAAACCCCTGTATAGGAAACTTTCTGTCCCTTGGCTTGAACGGCAAGGGGAATATATTGGCTTGAAAATCAAGAAAAGTGGCAGCTACTACAACATTCTGCCTAAACGGGATATTTTTTTCTTTTTTTCTTTTTTTCTTTTGTATCCAGAGATAGCTTGGCACTGGAACATCGTAAAGAGTTGTTCAATGGCTCATTTTAAAGGAAATTAATTGGGTTAAAAAATTTTTTTAACTAAAATAAATTATTTCTAAAAGTGAATAAATTTTTCCACCAAAAACTGCATTTTTGATGTCTTTTCACACTGCAGTATTTCAAACATAATCGTATACCAGCGGTAAGATTTGAACCCACGCCTCCGAAGAGACTGGTGGCTAACACCAATGCCTTGGACCACTCGGCCAGGCTGCCTCTTATAAATAATATATATGTGAATCTGGGTTGAAGCAGTAGCTATTATAATAAGGAACGACCTCTTATACTATCTTGCATAGGCAACTTAACTACAGCATAGGCTTGTACATTTATATTTAAAGTCAAGACATGAAAAATTAACTCTGACGGAGAATTCAACCCTGGTAACCCGCTTTATGCTTGTCACATACTCAATGTACTATTGGAAACCTATCAAAAATATGTTACATATATTTCGGTCTTAGATCCAGAACCTTCTCACAATGATGGCAACTTCCGAGCACTACTGCGGCTGAGGGCGAGGCACGGTGACGATGTTCTGAAGAACCATCTTCTTTCTGCGGCCAGAAATGCCACATATCTTTCTCCCATCATCCAGAATGGTATTATCGCCGCATCCGGGGAGCTTCTTCAGCAGTCTTTTGTGGAAAGAGTAAACGGAAGTCCATGCTTTTTGGTGCTTGCCGATAAAACGGTGGACTTTTCGAATACCGAGATGCTGTCTGTTTGCGTCTGCTACACTTTCAAAGGGAACCTGTATTAGTACTTCCTTGGTTTTACCCCAGTTTCTGATTTAACTTTGCAAGGTCTGGCTTCATCAATCCTGCGATTTCTCGAAAACCTTGGTCTTAATATGAACAAGATGGTTGATACAAGATACAAGAACAAGATAATCCTGTCCTTGAGAACTCAATCAGAGATGCCCGAATTTGCTTTGAAAGTACTGAAGTGATTCTGACTAATAATAAGAACTTCTCTGCTAATAAGCGCAAATGTGCTAATATTATTTTAGCACGTCTTTGCAAATTAGATGATAAATGTCATTTTGAACATTATCATGCTCCGAGCAAGCTGCAGGAAAAAAGTATTCCTGATAATAGTGTTATAAAAAATTGCAAGTTTTTTAAGCAAGGAAATTGTAAATTAGGTTCAAAGTGCCCCTATAATCATGGATATATTACCCGTAACTTCAAAAACCAAAATGAAGCTAGTTCAAGAGTTTGTTTTCAATTTTTATATAACAAGTGCGACCAAAAGAAGTGCTCGTTATTGCATTTATGTCGTTTTTACCTCACTGGCAAGTGTACGAAAAAAAGTGTGATTTATACCACGTTCCTTTATGTAAGTTAGCATCTAGTGGGCGTTGTTTTCGATGTGATAGCCTGCATATTTATGTCCCCTCTTCCTTTTTACGAAAAAAAACGAGCTGCAAACAAAAAACAAGTGCACAAACTTTGGCAGTCCCAGCTGTTACCAGTCAAGGTAACAAGGTAACCCAACGTTTTTTAGGGCGACGCCGAAAGTATTCAAGACCCACCCCCTCCTCCCCTAGTTCGTGTTCCATTCGACTTTCAGTCTTATCCCCCTGCATAACCGATACAGTGCAGTATACCTCAGGAACCCATCCCTCGAAACAATCCTCTGTCCCATGTACTTACACCTGCCCAGTCAGTCCAACCCCCACAATCACTTTACTCAATTCAGACCATCCCCATAATATTCCCATAATTTGTTCGCTGTCCTCCTTTTCTCTCAAGCCCGGTCCAGTCCCGTCTTTTAATAATGCCTCAAAACCTCACCCTTACCCACAGCATCCTTCTCATAAACTTCAACGCCATATAACTCCCTCCCGAATTGAAAAAAATCCAAATACCCAAATCGGTTTAAATTTCAAACTTTCCTACTTACCAATGCTGAGAGCCTGAATTTTGACAAAATTACCGAACTCGAGGGTATCTCTGAAATTCATTAAATTAATATTATTGCTGTGACAGAGGTTCAGTCCCAGAACCCAGATTTCCTAAAAATTAGCAATTATACTCAGTTTATAAAACTTCGCCCTCCCGACCACCCTCTCGGGAAAAAAGGGGGTGGTATATTATTTTTTGTCCAGGATAACCTCCAACCTAAACTCATCCCCACCCCCAACTTATCAGATTATGATGAAATTCTATGGATGAGCCTTCGACCGAAAGTACTTCCCCGCCCGTTCAATTTAATTGTAACCGCCGTCTTTTATCATTCCCCTAACCATAGTATTGACCAGAAACGCAAATTTATCCAACAATTTCTTATAAGTTCTGACTTTGTGTTATCAAAGTATCCGAACGCTGGTATTTGCTTACTTGGCGATGCGAATGACCTGAGAATAGACTCTATCTGTAACTCTCTTAATATTAAACAACTGGTTGAAATATCTACAACAAAAGGTAACACCTCTTTGGATGTTATTTGTTCAAACATGAGTAAGTATTATACATTAAAGAACGAACTTTAGTCCATAGTAACATAAGTCTTAAAAGGACGCATTATACAGATGATCAAACAGTTCTTGGTAACGAACTGTATAGTAAGAGCGACTCATTACAATCGTAATCGAAACTCTAAGAAACGGAATCGTAATATCAATAGTTAAATTTAAAGAATCGGGTTTTTATGGTTATTTTAAATCCGGGTTGCAGCGGTAGCTAGCTTTCTAGTAAGAGAGGATCACGTCCAATGTTAAGAAATATAAAAACCCATAACTCCTAAAAAAGCGTTAGATCAAAACAAAAAGCACACCATTAGAACCGCCCTGTCCGAAATATATTAAAAGAAAATTATTTGAAGAACATACCATTGCATATATTGGACTTATTTAGCTGATCAATTCCTTCAAAAATACATTAAAAGACGATCATTTGAAGAATAAACCAGTGCATACATTGGACTTATTCTTTGAGCAAGCTTACTTTATGAGTGTTATCCAGGTTGCAGCGGTAGCTAGCAACCTATCAAGAGACGATCACGTCCAATGTTAAGAAATATAAAAGCCCATAACTCCTAAAAAAAGGTCAGATCATAACAAAAGTACACTATTAGAACCGCCTTATCCAAAAGCCCTGTATAGTAAACTTTCTGTTATTTGGCTTGAAAAGCAAGGAAAATATATTGACTTGAAAATAAAAAAATGTGGTGGCTACTACAACATTATGCCTAAAAGAAATATTTTTTTTTTCTTTTCCTCAGATAGATTGGCACTGGAACATCGTAGAGAGTTGTTCAATAGTTCATTTTAAAGGAAATTAATTGGGTTAGAAATCTTTGGTAATTAAAATAAAATATTTCTAAAAGAGAATAAATTTTTCCGCTAAAAACAACTTTTTTTATGTCTTTTCACTGCAGTCGTTTCAAAGATATTTGATTTTTGTGAATAAATCATAATCGTATACCAGCGACAAGATTTGAACCCACGCCTCCGAAGAGACTGGTGGCTAAAACCAGTGCCTTGGACCACTTGGCTACGCTGCCTCTCATAACTATATATATGAATTACAGTAAAGAACAAAATTCCAGCCTATAGTAACTAAAATAAGATTATAAACCGGGTTGCAGCGGTAGCTAGCAAACTAGTAAGAGACGATCACGTCCAATGTTAAGAAATATAAAAACCCAGAGTTTCTAATTATAATAAAGATCGAACTCTTCCCTATACTAACTTGCATAGGCAACTTCACTATAGTGAAGATTACAGTACTTATATAATACATCATTATAAATTATAAAAGGTTCGAATGTTCGAAGATTATAGAGTTAAAAATTTTCCCACACCGGGAATCGAACCCGGTCCTCTTAAGTGAAAGTTAACTATCCTAGCCACTAGACCAAATGGTTACAATAAAGAACGATCTCTCGCCCATAGTAACTTATATACGACTGTACAATCAGAGACTTGAAATTATATCCGGATTACAGCGGTATTTATGATAAAGAACGAACTCTTGCCTATAATAGATTTGATACTCAAATTAATAATATGTAATGATATAGTAATGATATGGTTTTATTGATAGCTGAATAACTAATTAAAATAAAACGACCCCGGTGGGATTTGAACCACCAAGTTTCAGTTAACGGTCGATAGTGCTTGCCACTTTGACTATGACGTGACTAATTAACGTTTACATTAAAGAACGAACTTTAGTTCAAAGTAACTGAATCACAGTAAATGTGTAAGAACAAAACAAGAAGCTCACTATCAGAACTTTCTTGTCTGAAACCCATATATAGAAAAATCACAGTCCCTTGGCTTGAACAACAAAGGAAATCCATTGTTTGAAAAAAAGAAAAGTGGCTGCAACAACGCTATTCTTTATTGAAGACAGCTTTTCTGTTTTATTGCAGTAATTACAGTAAAGAACGATCTCTCTCCCATACTAACTGATATATGGTTATAATAAAGAACGACCTCTTGCCTATACTAAATTATATAGGCCACTTAACTATAGTAAATGTTTGTAAATATTACATAAAGGACTGATATTGTTCATTATTGTTTAGAACGAATTCTAGGCCATAGTGACTAATTTGGTTTGAAAATTACATTAAAAGACGATCATTGGAATAATTTTACATTAAAAGACGAGCATTGGAATGACAAACCATTGCATACATTGGACTTTATAATAAAGAACGACCTCTTGCCTATACTAAATTTTATACGCCACTTAATTATAGTATAGGTTAGTATTTCCACAAATAGCTTGGCACTGGAACATTGTAGAGACTTGTTCAATGGCTCATTTTAAAGGAAATTAATGGGGTTAATAACCTTTTGTAATTAAAACAAATTATTTTCAAAATAGAATCGGGTTTTTTACGAAAAACTACATATTTCATATTAAAGATAGATCAATGACGGCATAATCGTATACCAGCGGTAGGATTGATCAATGTTTATCCGGGTTGCAGCGGTAGCTAGTAACCTAGTAAGAGACGATCACGTCCAATGTTAAGAAATATAAAAACCCATAGTTCCTAAAAAAGGAGTCAGATCAAAACAAAAAGTACACCATTAGAACCGCCTTGTCCGAAACCCGTGTATAGTAAACTTTCTGTCCCTTGGCTTGAACAGCAAGGGAAATATATTGGCTTGAAAATCAAGAAAAGTGGCAGCTACTACAACATTCTGCCAGACGGGATATTTTTTTTCTTTTTTTCTTTTTTCTTTGTTTCCAGAGATAGCTTGGCACTGGAACATCGTAGAGAGTTGTTCAATGGCTCATTTTAAAGGAAATTAATTGGGTTAAAAATCTATAGTAAATAAAATAAATTATTTCAGAAAGAGAATAAATTTTTCCACCAAAAACTGAATTTTTGTATTTTTTTTACCCTGCAGTCTTTCAAACATAATCGTGTACCAGCGGTAAGATTTGAACCCACACCTCCAAAGAGACTGGTGGCTAACACCAGTGTCTTGGACCACTTGGCCAAGCTGCCTCTCATAATTTGGGTTGCAGCAGTAGCTAGCAACCTAGCAAGAGACGATCAGTCCAATGCTAAGAAATATAAAAACCCAAAACTCTTAAAAATAGAGTAAGATCAACACAAAAGTGCATCTTTAGAACTACCTTGTCTGAAACCCTACTAGATAAATAATGAATGTCATCATAGTTTTATATTAGAGCTATGAGACGTGAATAGAAAAACACGAAATTGTATTGTTGTTTCTGAAAACGTCATGAAATAATACCATTGCGCCATGACGTCATGAAATAAAATCATTACGCCGTGACCTCATAATTACTATATAATGTTCTTCTTCATAATTAGATAATGGTTAGATCAAAGCAAGCTATACGCAAGTTAAAAAAAAAGTACTACACAAACAACAGAGATAGTATCTTGAAAAGAAAAAAGCAAAGGTATTCAACCGACCAGGCGTATCGAGAAGTAATCAAACAAAACAGCAAGATGTGTTATCACAATGATGAAGATTATAGACATGCAAAAATTGAGACAGCAAAACAAAAGATCAAGGAACGGTATGGTAATGATGAAGATTACAGAGAAGCAACAATTGAGCAGGCTAGACAAAAGAGCAAGGAACGGTATGATAATGATGAATATTACAGAGAAGCAAGAATTGAGCAGGCTAGACAAAAGATCAAGGAGCGTTATCACAATGATGAAGATTACTATAGCTAAGACTACAGTATTTACATTATGACAATGCAAAAGGTGTGAGAAAATAGTGCAAAACTCTTCAAACTGCAAAAATATTTAGAATGTTTGAGTAACAATTTCACTTTATGAAAATCCAGGTTGCAACGGTAGCTAGCAACCTAGGAAGAGACATTCACGTCCAATGTTAAGAAATATAAAAACCCATAGCTCCTAAAAAAGCTATAATAAAGAGCGACCTCTTGCCTATACTAAATGTTATACATCCGGGTTGCAGCGGCCGCAAGCAAGTCGGGTTGCAGCGGTAGCTAGCAACCTAGTAAGAGACGATCACGACCAATGTTAAGAAATATAAAAACCCATAGCTCCTAAAAAGGGAGTCAGATCAAAACAAAAAGTACACCATTGGAACCGCCTTGTCCGAAACCCCTGTATAGCAAAATTTATGTCCCTTGACTTGAACAGCAAGGGAAATATATTGGCTTGAAAATCAAGAAAAGTGGCAGCTACTACAACATTCTGCCTAAACGGGATATTTTTTTCTTTTTTTCTTTTTTTCTTTGTTTCCAGAGATAGCTTGGCACTGGAACATCGTATATAGTTGTTCAATGGCTCAATTTAAAGTAAATTAATTGGGTTAAAAATCTATAGTAACTAAAATAAATTATTTCTAAAAGAGAATAAATTTTTCCACCAAAAACTGCATTTTTGATGTCTTTTCACACTGCAGTCTTTCAAACATAATCGTATTCCAGCGGTAAGATTTAAACCCACGCCTCCGAAGAGACTGGTGGCTAACACCAGTGCCTTGGACCACTCGGCCAGGCTGCCTCTCATAATTTCGGTTCTTTACAAATGGCATATTTTTTTCTCTTTTTTTCTTTGTTTCCAGAGATAGCTTGGCACTGGAACATCGTAGATAGTTGTTCAATGGCTCATTTTAAAGGAAATTAATTGGGTTAAAAATCTATAGTAACTAAAATAAATTATTTCTAAAAGATAATAAATTTTTCCATCAAAAATTATAATAAAGAACGACCTCTTGTCTATAATAAATCTTATAGGCCACTTAACTATAGTATAGGCTAGTACAGTTATATTTAAGGTCAATATATTAAAATGTTCCATTAAAAGATGATCATTGGAATAAAAAAACACATTACATACATTTGATTTAGTCACCTACTTGATTGTTTGAGGCTAGTCTCTTACTATTTCAAAGAAGAAAAAGCCGTAGGTTTTTTCCTGTTTGTAATCAATTATCCGGGTAGCAGCGGTAGCTAGCAACCTAGTAAGAGACGATCAGGCCGCATAGTAAAAACTAAAGTAACCCATAACTCCTGAAAAAAAATCAGATCAAAACAAGAAGTAACTAATTTAATTTTGAAAAGAAAGAATTACGGCAGAAACTTAAATGGCTGTAGAAGTAAGCTACAAGTTATAAAAAAGCTCTACTGAGATTTTAACTCCTATCGCAGAATTCAAATTCTTAAGTGCTAACCATTACACAAAGAAATGTTCATGTAAAAACGAATTTTAACAGTATTATAATAAAGAACGACCTTTTGCTTATACTAAATTTTATACTCCACTTAATTGTAGTATAGGTTAGTAATTCAACAGATAGCTTGGCACTGGAACATCGTAGAGAGTTGTTCAATGTTTCATTTTAAAGGAAATTAGTGGGGCTAAAAACCTTTTGTACTTAAAACAAATTATTTTTATTACATTAAGAAATTTGAATTATGCTCCTTAAGAAATCATCATAAATCATCTCTGTTAACAAAGGCAGCTCTTCACTTACTGCCTATTATTATGGATGGTTGGATATCCTGCATTTTGTATAATTTGCCTGTATTGTCGTATTTTTTATAAGTTTTACTTTCTCCCTGTATAAATTTCCTTGTCTAATTGGGCATATAAAGAAGAAAAAAACGAAAATGTTACTCATTGAAAATATCTTCTGGGTCTGTGTAACCCAAAAGTGACTGATTTAGGGGGAAATTCTCTCCATATATGTTTTGTTCCTGTTTAATTTGGATTTTATTTTCTTTGTTTATTCATTGTAATGTCTGTTCACTCTGGGGTTGACTTTTTTGTTTGTAGCTTTTTTGAACCCTTATATAGGCTTATTTTTTCTCATTACTTGCTTAAAATCCAGTAAACACGCGATAAGCGAAGTTTTGTTAATGCTAATGAAATGAAACAAACTAGGATGAAAATATAATAGTTCAGAAACAAATTTGGGCTATATATTTGCACATTATGGAGGTGGGGTGGGGGTAAATCATAGCTATATTAAATGCGTAACCTAACCTAAGTACCTTTTTTTGTCCCTTCAACCCGAAAAAAACAAAATTTTTAATTTTTGTCATGGAGTGAACAATACCTCACTATGCAGGGAAAACCTGTTTTTCATATAGGCCTATCATCTTTGACATTTTGATGCAGTCTTTCCTTCATGTTTACTGGATTCTTAACAAGTACATATTTCTCTTGTCAGTTTACTTTGATTGGAAAACTTTAGTTTTAAAAATTCGAATAGTTCTTTGTTTTATTCATCAAACCGATTGCAAAACGTAACTTTTGAGTTGGTTATTCTATATGATGTAAAAAGCCACCAATGGCATTCGAACAACCATGATCTCCTGCTTACTAGGCAGGCACATTAATCAACTAAGCTATGGCCCCTTGAATGTTTAAGTGAAATAACTTAAACCTGATGTTTAATGTAATGGAAGGATCGATACAGTTCTACAAGATTCTAGTGGTATAATGTCGAAGTATTTTTAACCTCATGTCTCGGAAAGACACGGCATAATTGGAAATTTATTCAATTACCCTGAGGGATATTGCAGAAATTAAGTATATTTAATACATTAAGGAACGAACTGTAGCGCATAGTAGCTGAAGTATTAAATCAAACAGTTGGTGGTCAGAATAAAGAGCATTAACTAATGTTGAAAGTGAATGATGAAAGTGAATGCATAAAATGATGCCTTCATTCTCTCTCGTAATTTAACAATTTTTTCTGGAGAAAATTGAATTTTGAGACCCTAATAGGGCCTCACAAGGTAAAACAGTTCATTGTAACTATAAGTTTAGAAATATTACATTAAGGAACGAACTTTTGTCCTTAGTAACCTATGTCTTGTCAAATTATCCGAATTGGATTATCTTCTCTTTTTGTAATATTCAGACATCAAAAGGATTAATAGCAGATAATCCCCGTTCAAATTATTCTTTTTAAGTAACAGAAAACTGTTGTGCCTCTTCAGATTTAACTGGCCAAGCTCCGCCCATCCATGTAGAGTATTTACGGTTTGAAGGGGCAATGATTTCGATCACCATGTCGGATTGCATAAGAACAGAGATATCCTTTCTTATTCTTTCACAAAAGCTATCAAACATGGTGGTACCACCAGACAAACAATGTTTTCAAGCAATTCTTTTCTTATATTGACATCAACTTTCATAACACTATTATAGGCTAACTCCTGAATGCTGAAGTCTTTCGGCATTTTGAGGAGTGATGGGTAGAATAGGGCCTCTGGGCATCTGAATCTCTGATCTCCCATAGTAATAACTTGACCGTCAGGCAGTGTATAGCTCTTTTCAAGCTTCCGCGAAGAAAACCATCTCCTGCTTAAAGCCATCTCCTGCTTAAAGTCTGAAGCAACAGAGCAAAGATTTTCTTTGAGGTTACGAAGGATTTCTCTTTCGGCATTCATTTTGAACGAATATTTTCATTTTCGTTCATGTAATATTTTCCCTAAGTAATCGGTCAAATTTCAACCACCAAAATCCAGTCTTACACATCCATCTTTAAGGACACATCCTTGGTAAATGGGTAAAATAGATGAAACACCATCGCCAGAGTCAAGAACGAGACCAGTACCAGCTAATCCTTGAGAAAACATGAGGGAAAGGACGGAATCGATGGCAACATGTGTGGAAAGAATATTAAAAGTTTCAAACATGATCTCCGTCATTTTTTCTTTCTTCGTTCTTGGGTTAAGAGGAGCTTTTGTGATTAAAACTGGGTAATCTTTTGGATCAACTTGAAGTTCATATTCGCAAGTGTAATGCCAGATCATCTCCATATCGTCGAAATTTGTAATAATCCCATGCTCAATAGGATATTCAAGACTCAAAAATTCCCTTTTCACTTGAGCGTCATCACCTACAGACATATGCTGACTGCCTGTATTAAATAAAGAACGGTATTTTGGACGTCCGGCAACATCAGGAAATACAGTTGTAGGTCTCAAATCATTAGAAAATCCAGCTTTACAAAATCCACTGCCATTGTCAATAATAATCGTAGTAGTTTTCTCTATCATTTTTTTTTATTTTTGAGAGGAATTGTTTCAACGACGTAGCAAGTCACTTAGATTGAACAAAAAACTAAAATCTTTTTAAAATTTGTATGTATTTATCCCGTTGGAACAGAAAAAACTAAATTATTGGTTAGACACCAGAAATATTTTTGCAGTTTGCATAATAACCTTATAGATTCTGAACTGTTAACTAAAATCAAATATATTTATTCTGAGATTTTCTATTTTGCTATGAAAATATAACACAACGTTTTAGAGATGCCCACTTTAGAAGTGATGTCAGAAACAGTTTGGTTCAATAAAACAATAATAACTTTGAACTGACGAATAAAATCAAATAATTTTTTTTTTAATTTTCATCTGGGTTAAAGCGGTAGCACTAGTAGGAAAGCCCAAAATAATAAAAGTTTGCAATTGCTGCTAATGACGAATCGATATTTTGACAAGAGATTACAACTCAATAACCTTAAAAAAGAAACCAAAAATTTCAAGCTTAGTAGATATCGTTGTAAGAAATCTGAGTAGCTTCAATTATCATACATTTTTGAAAAGACTACAATATGAAAAGACATTAAATTGCACAAACAGAAAAAACTGGCAATTGTAAAAATATTTTTGTATAATTTAACAAGGGGTTACAAAAATTTCAAAACCTGAAAAAAGAAAATCAAAATTTTGAAACTTCGTAAAAGTTGTTGTGAAAAATCAAACTTGCTGTAATACTCAAATATTTTTTAATATATTCAGTATGAAAAAATATTAAATTAACCAAAGAACAAAAACCGAAAATTGCAAAAATATTACAATTCCAAAAATTTAAAAAATAAAACGACAAGTTTGAAGCCTAGTAGAAATCGTTGTAAAAAATCAAACTTGCAGTCCTAATCAAATATCTTTGAACACACTGCAGTGTGAAAAGACATTGAATTACGGAAAGAGCAAAAGTGACGGAAGATATTTGTATAGATTTTATATATTATAGTATATATACTATTATATTTGAGCAATAAGTGCCTATTCTATTTATAGAAAATATCTCCGTATATTTTTGGAAAAATCGGTACACTGGGATGTTCTTGAATAAAAAAAAGATCTAAATAGGTCAGAAGTCTTGGAAAAACCTTTTAAAACCTTAATTTGGGAGAAGAAACTGAAATAATTAAATATATTTGAATTGATGCTGTTTTGATTGGGGAATAAGCTTGTCCACATAAGCTATAGTTTTGAACATTATTGAGATTTTTGCCTATATTGTTACTCATTTTGAAAAGAATAGTGAACAAATTCGTGCGCGTCTTTGCTACGCACTATGAAAAGAACAGCTTTCGACCTTCCCCTCATTTTGTTTCTCCGTAACTGGCTGAGCCTTATCCTTGAATGCAAACTTGTCAATACTCAGGATGATATTCCAATGTTTCATTTTTATTTTCAAGGTGATGCTGTATTTGAATTGGAAGACTGGGTGAGCATGACCACTGATCTAATAAAGCTCTTGCCAATCTAGACTCCCCAAGTGTTATCTTGTGTTCGGTTCTTGAAATCTGAACTTGCAGCTGCTATCGGTTCTGACAACGAACATGATAAAATTAAGGCCCGTAAATGGTTGTTATATTTGTACCTCTCCCCCCTATTTTACCCCCTGATTTCATCGAGTATGCATTCTTATCTTGTTCATGTACCCAAATGTGTTGCCTTTCCCACTTTGCTTACAGAAATACCCTAGTGTTATTCTAATGAACGTTTTTTCGGTTTGTGTGTCTTAATCTACGTATTTGTGCGTGTTTCTGTTTTGAAAATATAACACAACGTTATAGAAATACGCACTTTAATATTGAAGTCAGAAACAGTTTGGTTCCTAGCAAGAGGACGATCACGCCCCATAGTAAAAACTAGTGTAACCCAAAAATCCTGAAAACAGATTCAGATCAAAACAAAAAATACATTATTAGAATCGCCTTGTCCGAAAATTCTATAAAGCAAACTTACCATCCTTTGGCGTAAGTAAGAGACGATTTGAAGTAGCAAGCCGATCCTTGTCCTAAACCTAACCTGACAAGTGGCTAGCACGATCAGCCGGTTGCCAAAAGAAAGGTGGTTCAAGCCCCCCTCGGAGTCAATTTCTTTTAGTTTTTTCCTGCCCATCCTAGCAATTTCGAACGATGTGTATGCGTCCTAGCAATTTCAAACGATGTATCTGCCCTTTTTCAAATTCAACTACTTCTTTCATATCAGCAAAAACAGAAAGCTCTGGACTTTGGATATAATGAATGGCAGTATGGCTTATCGGTGATTGTCGATAATTACCATCATTTCCCAAGCCTATTCTTGTAAGGAGGATTAAATCCTTTTTAGCTTGGTTGCCATCTATAGGTTGCCAGCACTCTTCTAGTTCATTTTTGAAATCTTGCTCACTTGAGAACATATCGTTTCCAATTAATGCTTCAGCAAAGAAATTACGTAGCAAGTCACTTAAACCGAACGAAAAACTGAACTCTTTTTAAAATTTGTATGTATTTATCTAGTTTGAACTAAAAAAAATTTATTATTGTTTAGACACCAGAAATATTTTTGCAGTTTACATAATAACCTTGGAGATTATGAACTGCTAACTAAAATCAAATATATTTATTCTGAGATTTTCTATTTCGCTATGAAAATATAACACAACGTGTCTCATATTTTCATAGCTACATAGGAAATCTCAGAATAAAAATATTTGTATTTAGTTAGCAGTTCATAATCTTTAAGGTTATTAGGAAACCGCAAAAATATTTCTAGTGTCTAACCAATAATTAAATTTTTTCTGTTCAAACTATATAAATATATACAAATTTTAAAAAGACTTTAGTTTTTTGTTCGGTTTAGGTGAATTGCTACGTCATTTTGTTGCTGAAACATTAATTGGAAACGATATGTTCTAAAGTGAGCAAGATTTCAAAAATTAACTAGAATAGTGGTGGCAACCTATAGGTGGCAACTAAGCTAAAAAGGATTTAATCCTCCTTGAAAGACTAGGCGTGGGAAGGGATTGTAGTTATCAACAATCATCGATAAACCATACTGCCATTTATTATATCCAATGTTCATGGCTTTGTTTTCTGATATACAAGAAGTAGTTGAATTTGAAAGATTGCAGAGAAAGATTTGAAACATTGACTCCGAGGGGGGCTTGAACCACCATCCTTTTGGCAACCGGCTGATCGTGCTAGCCATTTGTCAGGTTAGGTTTTGGACAAGGATCAGCTTACAACTTCAGATCGTCTCTTACTTACGCCAAAGGACGGTAAGTTTGCTTTATAAAAGTTTTGGACAAGGCGGTTCTAAAAGTGTACTTTTTGTTTTGATCTGAATCTTTTTTCAGGATTTATGGGTTACATTAGTTTTTGCTATGGGGTGTGATCGTCCTCTTACTAGGAGCCAAACTGTTTCTGTCTTCACTCTTAAAGTGCGCATTTCTATAACGTTGTGTTATATTCTCGAAACAAAACACATAAAAATACGTAGATTCAGACACACAAACCGAAAAAGACACGCATTGGAATAATCCGGGTTGCAGCGGTAGCTAGCAACCTAGTAAGAGACGATCACCTCCAATGTTAAGAAATATAAAACCCCCCAACTCCTAAAAAAAGAGTCAGATCAAAACAAAAAGTACACCATTAGAACCACCTTGTCCGAATCCTCTATAAAGGAAATTTACCGCCCTTTGGCTTGAATAACAAAGAAAATATATTGGCTTGAAAATCAAGCAAATTGACTTTTACCACGTTATTCTCCACAAACGGGATATTTTTTTCTTTCCGCTTTTTTTTCCTGCTCAGCTAGCTGGGCACTGGAAAATCATAGAGAGCTGTATAATAGCTCATTTTAAAGGCAATTGCAACATCTAGTCACTTTTGTAATTAAAAATAAAATACTTTTTAAAGTAGAATCAATTTTGTCAAAAAAAATTGCATTTTTTATGTATTTTCTTACTGCAGTCTTTTCAAAGATATTTGAATTTTGAAGCAATCAAACAGTTCATGGTAATGAACTCTTTAGTAATAATAGCTACTTGTCTCAATAGTAACCAAAACTCCTGGAACCAAAATTTTCTTTTTTGGCTTAATCGCTAAAATTATTATGTGAACTGCAAAAATATTTATGATGCCTAATCAGTAATAGTAAGTTCTTAATTTAAACAACAAAAATACATGAAATTTTTATAATTAGTTTTACTTTTTGTCTCCTGGAAGAAAATTTTTTTTCATCTCAGTTTAAAGTTATTATTGTAGCCTGGAACCAAACTTTTTTTGGTTTGTAACCCGTAAAGTACGTATCTCTATATTATTGTCTTATGATTGCAATTATTTTAGTTTTCAGTCCAGAATCGCTAAACTTACTATGTAAACTGCAAAAATATTTATGGTGTCTAACCAATAATACTAATTTTGTAATTCAAACAAGATAAATACCTGAAAATTTAAAAATTAGTTTTTGTATGATAGGTTTTAGATACTCGACACGGGGTATTGTGTACTTAAACCTTGAAAAAATATGGTCTCACGCGAGTGGAAAAAAAGAAAGAATAACCAAAAACAATATCAAAATAGAGCAATCCCAATTTCAACTAATAAAAAACTTTACTACACAAAAAATAAAGCTAACATCCTGAAATATCAGAAAAGTTTATTTAAAAGAGATAAAAATGCCACCTAACGCAATAAAGCTCGAGCACGCGTAAGGATTGCTACTAAGATGTCTTGTGATCCAGGATTTAAGAAAATGAAATATGACAGAGCAAAACAGAGGTATCTTACGCATCAGGGGTATCGAGAAGGGAAAATTGAGACAGCCAAACAAAAGAGCAAGGAACGGTATGATAACGATACAGTTACTATATAAGAAGCGTCATAATTAAAAACTTTACTACACAAAACATAAAGCTAACATCCTGAAATATAAGAAAAGTTTATTTAAAAGAGATAAAAATGCCACCGAACGCAATAAAGCTCGAGAACGCGTAAGGATTGCAACTAATCCGGGTTGCAGCGGTAGCTAGCAACCTAGTAAGAGACGATCATCCGGGTTGCATCGGTAGCTAGCAATCCGGGATGCAGCGGTAGCTAGCAATCCGGGTTGTAGCGGTAGCTAGGAACCTAGTAAGAGACGATCACGTCCAATGTTAAGAAATATAAAAACCCCTAACTCCTAACAAAGGAGTCAGATCAAAACAAAAAGTACAGCATTAGAACCGCCTTGTCCGAAACCCCTGTATAGTAAAATTTCTGTCCCTTGACTTGAACAGCAAGGGAAATATATTGGCTTGAAAATCAAGAAAAGTGGCAGCTATTACAACATTCTGCCTAAACAGGATATTTTTTTTTTCTTTGTTTCCAGAGATAGCTTGGCCCTGGAACATCATAGAGAGTTGTTCAATGGCTCATTTTAAAGGAAATTAATTGGGTTAAAAACCTTTTGTAACTAAAATAAATTATTTCTAAAAGAGAATAAATTTTTCCACCAAAAACTGCATTTTTGATGTCTTTTCACACTGCAGTCTTTCAAACATAATCGTATACCAGCGGTAAGATTTGAACCCACGCCTCCGAAGAGACTGGTGGCTAACACCAGTGCCTTGGACCACTCGGCCATTCTGCCTCTCATAAATAATTATATATGTGAATCTGGGTTGCAGCAGTAGCTAGCAATCTAGTTAGAGACGATCAGTCCAATGCTAAGAAATATAAAACCCAAAACTCCTAAAAATAGAGTCAAATCAAAACAAAAGTACATCATTAGAATTACCTTGTCTGAAACCCTACTAGATAAATATTGAATGTCGTCATAGTTTTATATTAGAGCTATGACGTGAATAGAAAAACACGACCTTATATTGTTGTTTCTGAAGACGTCATGAAATAATATCATTGCGCTATGACGTCATCATGAAATAAAATCATTACTTTATGACGTCATAATTACTATATAAGAAGCGTCAGAACTGTAAACCATTCATAATTACATAATGGTTTCAATCAAGCAAGCTGCACGGAAGTTGAAAAAACAGTACTACACAAACAACAGAGATAGTATCTTGAAAAGAAAAAAGCAAAGGTATTCAACCGACCAGACGTATCGAGAAGTAATCAAACAAAACAGCAAGATGTGTTATCACAATGATGAAGATTATAGACATGCAAAAATTGAGACAGCCAAACAAAAGAGCAAGGAGAGTTATCACAATGATGAAGATTACCGCATCAAATATAAGAAAAATCAAAAGCAAAGGTATTCAACCGTCCAGGTGTATCGAGAAGTGAAAATTGAGGCTATTAAACAAAAGATAAAGGAGCAGTATCAAAATGATACACTTTATAGAGAAGCAACAATTGAGCAGGCCAAACAAAAGATCAAGGAGCGTTTTCACAATGATGAAGATTACCGAAAAATATATAAGAAAAAAGTTGCTACCAGAATAATGGGTAGATACTGGGGTGACAAAAGCTATAATGAAAAAATTAAATTCTCTGCGAGGTTGTACCGAAGAACGCATAAGGACAAAGGGAAAAATTACATTCAGAAATACAAGAAGATGGCAAAAATGCAGGCTGATCTTTGTAAATTGAGAAACATTTTACGCATGTTTTATCGGGATCACGAAAAGTATTCGAAATTACATTACATTAAAGAACGATCTCTATCCCATAGTAACTGATGTATGGTGGTTCCAGGTTTAGTTACATAAATGACGAATATAGCTCATCATAAATGGTGTTTGTCAATTATCCGGGTTGCAGCAGTAGCTAGCAACCTAGTCTGGGTTGCAGCGGTAGCTAGCAACCTAGTAAGAGACGATCACGTCCAATTTTAAGAAATATTAAAACCCATAGTTCCTAACAAAGGAGTCAGATCAAAACAAAAAGTACACCATTAGAACTGCCTTTTTTTGAAAACCCTGTATAGTAAACTTTCTGTCCCTTGGCTTGAACAGCAAGGGAAATATATTGGCTTGAAAATCAAGAAAAGTGGCAGCTACTACAATATTCTGCCTAAACGGGATATTTTTTTTCTTTGTTTCCAGAGATAGTTTGGCACTGGAACATCGTAGATAGTTGTTCAATGGCTCATTTTAAAGTAAATTAATTGGGTTAAAAATCTATCCTGGTTGCAGAGGTAGCTAGCAACCTAGTAAGAGACAATCACGTCCAATGTTAAGAAATATAAAAACCCATAGTTCCTAAAAAAGTAGTCCGATCAAAACCAAAAGTACACCATTAGAACCACCTTGTTAGAAACCCCTGTAAAGGAAACTTTCGGTCCCTTGGTTTGAATAGCAAGGGAAATATATTGGCTTGAAAATCAAGAAAAGTAGCAGCTATTACAATATTCTGCCTAAACGGGATATTTTTTTCTTTTTTTCTCTTTTCTTTGTTTCCAGAGATAGTTACATAAAGGATCGATGTTTATAATAAAGAACGACCTCTTAACTATACTAAATTTTATACGCCACTTAATTATAGTATAGGTTAGTAATTCAACAGATGCCATGGCAATGGAACATTGTAGAGAGTTGTTCAATGGCTCATTTTGAAGGAAATTAATGGGGTTAAATCCGGGTTGCAGCGGTAGCTAGCAACCTAGTAAGAGACGATCACGTCCAATGTTAAGAAATATAAAAACCCATAGTTCCTAACAAAGGAGTCAGATCAAAACAAAAAGTACACCATTAGAACCGCCTTGTCCGAAACCCCTGTATAGGAAACTTTCTGTCCCTTGGCTTGAACAGCAAGGGCAATATATTGGTTTGAAAATCAAGAAAATTGACTTTAACCACGTTATTCTCCCCAAACGGGATATTTTTTTCTTTTTTTTTCTTTTCCACAGATAGCTTGGCACTGGAACATTGTAGAGGGTTTTTCAATAGCTCATTTTAAAGGAAATTAATTGTGTTAAAAATCTATAGTAGCTAAAATAAATTGTTTCTAAAAGAGAATTAATTTTTTCACCAAAAACTGCATTTTTGATGTCTTTTCACACTGCAGTCTTTCAAACATAATCGTATACCAGCGGTAAGATTTGAACCCACGCCTCCAAAGAGACTGGTGGCTAACACCAGTGTCTTGGACCAATCGGCCAGGCTGCCTCTCATAAATAAATATATATGTGAATTTGGGTTGCAGCAGTAGCTAGCAACCTAGTAAGAGACGATCAGTCCCATGCTAAGAAATATAACAAAACCCCTAAAAATGGAGTCAGATCAAAACAAAAGTACATCATTAGAACTACCTTGTCTGAAACCCTACTAGATAAATAATGAATGTCGTCATAGCTTTATATTAGAGCTATGACGTGAATATAAAAACACGAAATTATATTGTTGTTTCTGATGACGTCCTGAAATAATATCATTGCGCCATGACGTCAATAAAATCATTACGCCGTGACGTCATAATTACTACTTAAGAACGACAAAGATGTAAATTCTCTCAGTCTTGATTAGAATAATGGTTAGATCGAAGCAAGCTATACGCAATTTGAAAAAACAGTACTACACAAACAACAGAGATAGTATCTTGAAAAGAGAAAAGCAAAGGTATTCAACCGACCAGGCGAATCGAGAAGTAATAATTGAGAGAGCAAAACAAAAGTATTCAACCGACCAGGCGTATCGAGAAGTAATAATTGAGAGAGCAAAACAAATGTATTCAACCGACCAGGCGTATCGAGAAGTAATAATTGAGAGAGCACAACAAAACAGCAAGATTGGTTATCACAATGATGTAGTTTATAGACATGCAAAAATTGAGACAGCCAAACGAAAGATCAAGGAACGGTATGGTAATGATGAAGATTACAGAGAAGCAACAATTGAGCAGGCTAGACAAAAGAGCAAGGAACGGTATGATAATGATAAGGATTACCGAAACAAACATAAGAAAAAAGTTGCTACCAGAATAATGGGTAGATACTGGGGTGACAAAAGCTATAATGAAAAAATTAAATTCTCTGCGAGGTTGTACCGAGGAACACATACGGACAAAGGGAAAAATTACATTCAGAAATACAAGAAGATGGCAAAAATGCAGGCTGATCTTTGTAAATTGAGAAACATTTTACGCATGTTTTATCGGGATCACGAAAAGTATTCAAAATTACAGATTAAAATTCTCTTTGAAAGAGCGGATGCTGTTGAAAAGTCGGCTAGAAATTCTTTGGCAAAGCTTCATTGTAATATCCAAAAGAAATGTTGTCAGTTTAATGAAAAGCTTCCAAGGTATGGATTGGCAACTGCGGAACAGTTTATAGATGCAATGGAAAATGTTCGACAACACAGTGAATATACGGAGGCGTACTTTTTAGAAAATTCGTATATTAATTTTGGAAGGAGCAATTGCAGTTTATGTAGCAGCAATAAAAATATATATACAAGCATACCTATCAACAGCGAAGGAAAAGCAATGTTTTTCAATTATGGCGAAAACGAGCCTGTTAGGGTTATTAGTAAATGTGTTTGTAAGACTAATGATTTAGAACAAATTCCTGGAACACCGACTCAAGAAAAAAGCATTTCTAACTGTGTTTTAAACAGTTCGTTTAGTTCTACTGAATATTTGGCAAAAAATTCTCTGTTTAGTAGAACAAACTGTCCTGAAAAGTACGAGACAACTATTGAAAAATGCTCTAAAACTAGATCTGACAAGGAAATTATGATGGCTGAAGTCATCTATAACAATCTGAGTAAACATTCAAAACCAAAAATTGGGCAGCAGGTTACTTGGCAATGTCACCCTGATATCTGCAAGCTCTATCCGACGGATATTGAATTATGTCAAATTCTTTTTGATATCCTTGAAAATAATATAGCATTAAAATTTTGAACTGACAAAGTGGTTAATTTCTACCTTGGCGGCTTGGATTATTGTGAAATCAATTACAGGGACACAAGAAAGCATGGGCATTCGTTATACTGTAGCCCAAATGAGGGATGTCAGAGCTATTTGCGTTCTCTAAGGGCATTAGCTCTACATTTTCCTGTCTTGAACTGTTTCATTAATAGCGTATATAAGGCAGTATCAAAATGTAAGATTATACAACATATTAATCTACTAAAAGTCGAGGGCTCGTACAAGGAACTAAGTCATTAAATAGAAGAAGTGTCAAGTAGACTCTGTCGTAATAATAGTCAATACTTCATTTACGGTGATAGCAATATTAGAGTTTCTGTGGATGAAAATACAATAATAAAATTATTTGGTGAGAGCCTTGATAAGGTAGCTAACATCAGGGATGTATACCTCACAATGCATTGTGACAGTTGTGAGCAGATAAAGACAAAATACCAATTGAAGAGTCTAAGATCCCTTTCAAATAAGAAAGGTTTTGATGTAATGATGGCCACGATTTTAGAACACCTACAACAGGACATACCCAAAGATGACAGAGAACAACTAATTCAATGTACAGGTTGGAAAGAGGATGTCATAGATTCATTCTTTGTCTGTGATTACTGTGCTGGGAAAATGTTGAAAAGTCAGGAGAATGTCCGATCAGTATTAAATAACCTTCATATAGACTGTACACCGGATTGTATAAAGTGTTTAAATAATTTTGAAATGGCAATGATTCGATTTGTAATGCCTTGTCTTACGATCGTCAGATTAGGGCAAGTAACTGCATTGAAGAGACCTAGAACAGAACTTGTTGACGCTCTTAAGGGGAGAATAGTATATCTACCTGTTGATGTGCAAGCAAATGCAGATATTCAGCCTGAAAAACTTCTTAACATTGATAGTTTTGTAGTCATTGTCAATGGTCAGCCTACTTACAACAAGAATGTTTGGACTGCACTAATAGATCTGAGAAAAGTCCATGAAGCACTGTTGTGGTTAAGAGAGAACAACAGTCTCTATAAAACAATACATGCATACACCCTAGAAGATTTAAATAAAATGCTTGAAGCACGTCTTGCTGAAAAAGCGGTTGGTGTTGATAATTTACCTGAAATACCGGAAGCTGCATTCCTTCAGAAACTGACAGAAAGCGCAAAATCTACATTGGTTGAACATTTTTCTGTCCAGCCTCTCAATTCAGCGGTTCCAAAAGACTTAATTGAAGATTTTAAGCAGATGAAAGATCTTGGTACTGACCAATTTGAAATCAAGAAACTAAAAGGTGAGAGCGAAGACTTATTTCAGGAAGAACTTGATCTAAATGTGTTTCCAAATTTTTTCCCGAAAGGCAAATATAGCTTGCGTGACAAGGCAAGACCATTTTGGATTAGGAATGCAGAATATTTTAAATCAAGGCTTCTTAGCAGACATACTAAGTTTCGTCTTGAAAAACACTTTCTTTTTCACAGCTTCCAATTGCAAGAATTCTCTTACATGTGTAATAGCGTCGGTAATCTGTTGCGGACTGGGAAACCAAATCAAAATGCTCGTAAATTTATAGACAGGCTTCATTCCCGTGATGGAGGGATGGAAGCGACTTTGTTTTCTGTTCAATCAAAAATCAAAGGATCTCAGCAGTATTTTCAATCTTTTTCCTATAAAGTAAAGTCAATGATTGAGCAATTGGGTCCACCGACTTTGTTTCTGACAGTTTCATATGCTGAGTGGTACTCTCCTGAATTTATTGACTATTTACGGACTGTCCATAAGAACTTACCTGGTGTGGCAAAAATGACCCCAGCAGAGTTGACGTGTCTAGATCCAATTGCAGTTTTCATGCACTTTGACAAAAAATGGACACCTATATTTAATGAGCAAATTTGTTCAAAGACAAATCCTTTGTTTGGTAAAATTAAGGATCATTTCTGGCGTATCGAGTATCAGAAACGAGGTGCGCCTCATGTACACTGTGTGTTGTGGATTGAAGATGCTCTTATTATTGGGAAATCAACAGCGTCTGAAGTGATTAAGTATATCAATAGTATTATAACTTGTGAAATACCAAATAGATTGACTAGTCCAACTCTTCACAAACTGGTCAAAGACCATCAAGTGCACCGTTGTAATAAATACTGTCAAAGAAAGTATAAGAGAAAAAGAGGAAGGTGGGTTACGTATTGTAAGTTTGGCTTTCCTCGTCCTACAAAGGAACGAACAGAATTATATGACATCCTTGACTGCTTGGCTCATGGTACAAACCGTAAAAAGCCAAGGAAAAGAATATATCATCTGCTTCGAAGAGATGACGAGCGTTATATAAATGACTATTCTCCTGCGTTACTTATTGCTAATCAAGCAAACATTGATGTTCAACATATTGGCCATTTGGGCTCTAAATTACCGTATTACATTACCGATTACATGACAAAAGCAGAGAGTGTCGAAATAGAAGCAATGTGGGAGGAAGTAAATAATAATTGCAATAGTCTTGGTCAACGAACTATGTCCTACTTGTTGAAGTCCATAAAAACCCGTCAAGTTGGAGCAGTTGAAGCTGCTGATAGGCTTCTTGGTACTAAATTGTATAGTATTTCAAGGCAATTTAGATATATTGACCTTGCGAAAAAGAGCGAGGTGAAGAGGACACTGAGAAGGTATGAGGAGCTTGAAAAGCTCGCTAAAAATGATCCACAGAGTTATGATTTGTACATTGCCCACTGGGTTATTGATATCTACCCTAAAAGACCGGAACATATGGAAAATATCAGTCTTTTTCAGTTATTGTCTTGGTATGAACGGGAGCGTAATGGTACTGATGATAATATGATGTTAACTGACGGGTCCTTCTACCTCAGAAAAAGGCTTTTTAAACCGTATATCATACAGCACAGAAAGGTAAACCCATTTGAAACTGACGAGAAGAAAAATGCTTACTATGGAGATATTTTAAAATTGTTTAAACCTTGGAGAAATGAAAATGAACTAGTAGTCAGTGGAAATAGCAACTACAAAACCTACTTTGTTGAAAGTGTAAACTATCCCAACATGGTAGCTTACCATGAAAAATTTGTTGTTAAGAGGAAAAGCGATATAGAATTTGAAGAAAGGGTCCGAGAACGTGCAAAAGAAATTCTGAAGGCAGAAAATATTGATAAAAACATTGAAGATGACCCAGAAAATGCAATTCAGGGAGGAGTCATTGACAGAGCAGCAGATGCTATGGAGGATTTGTTAGACGCAAAAAAACAGATTTTAAATGGTGACACCAAAGACAGGCTGAAAAATGATTATGAGTCGCTCAATATTGATCAAAAGAGAGTTGTTGACAAAATTTTAGATTCAGTTACCAAGCGCAATGGTGCAACATCTTTGAAGTTGATTGTATCTGGATGTGGGCGTACAGGAAAATCTAGGGTTATCAGTGTCGTGAGAAGACTACTTTGCAACAAGTTCAAGAATGAAGATTGTCCCGTTGTAGTTATGGCACCTACTGGTATTGCTGCACATAGCATAAATGGTTTAACAATACATAGTTGTTTAAGTTTAGCTTTTGATCAGGAAAACACCACAAAATACACACCTCTCTCCACTGAAAAACTTCTTACTTTGAGAAAGACACTTAAGGAGACAAGACTTTTTATTATTGATGAAATTAGTATGGTTTCGTCTCTTCTTTTAACCTACATTCATTTAAGATTATCAGAAATATTGGCAGTTGATTTGCCAATGGGTAATGCTAACTGCGTATTTTTGGGAGATTTTCTTGAATTAAGACCAGTAAGTGGTAATCCTCCTTATATACCTCTCACACGACTAGAAGTAAAAAACAGGATCGGATCAGTTGGTACTTTCAACCTCTTGCATCTATTTGAGTATGAAGAACTAATCTTAAATGTGAGACAAAAGATGGACAAGAGTTATGCTAATACACTTTCTGAAATTAGACAAGGGTTTTTCACTGGGGAAAATTTGAATATTCTTTACAAGAGAAAATTTCGGAGCTCCTACAGTGCTTCAAATGACAAAATTATAGATCTTTACTCAAAATTGTATGAAGAGGGAAATAGATCTGTCATTCTTATGCCCACCAATGAAATTTGTATGGTAGTTAACGATTTACTTCTTACAAAAAGCTGCTCAGACTACGTTAAACTTTCTGCAGTTGATCGACTCTCTTCAGTTGTTGACGACAAACGAATCGAACAGAAAGCAGCAAACACTGTTTTAAACTTTTGCAACGACAAAAAAAGAACAGCCGGTTCTTTCATGAGCTTGTTACTTGCAGTAGGTGCACGTGTAATGCTCCAAAGAAATATTTGTGTTGCTAAGGGGCTAGTAAATGGATCAATGGGGACAGTAACAAGCTTCAAGTTGCTACCAAACGGAGAAATAATTGGAGTTCTTGTAAAATTTGATGGACTGGAACTTCCGGTTGAAATTGGCAGAGAAACCGTGCGCTTTGAAGTTTTGAAGCAAGTCTTTTTTTACGCGAAGACAGTTTCCTCTTCAACTGGCCTTTGCCATTACAATACACAAGTCCCAAGGACTAAGTTTACAGTGTGCAATTGTTGACGCAGGTAATCGTTGCTTCGGTCCAGGTATGTTGTACGTTGCTCTTTCCCGTGTGACCACTAGTGCAGGTTTATATCTAGTAGAATTTGATGAGACAAAGATTTATTGCGATGTTGATGCTTTAATTGAGTACAACCGTTTGAGACAAATTTATAGAACAGATCTTCCATTGTTTGAGTTCCCAGAAAGGCAACTCAGAGGTACACCAGATGAAGTATGTATAACAAATGAAGTAAACTCTAAAGGACAACAGACTCAAGGAAAAAAAATTTTCATTGTTGAAGGTCCCGTAAAAAGAATGAGAAGGCCTTCAGTTGAAGAACCCTTATTAATAGAAATTTATCCCAAAAATAAGAAAAGGATAACTAGTGTCGGACCGGTGGTGTCAACAAAAGAGAAAAAATTAAATATTAATGCGACACTTGATCACAATGATGTTTTTCGTGTCATTCAACCGGCCCAAGATCGTCAAGAACAACACAAAAATGCTAATAATGCAAATGCACCAGCAAGTGCATATGTTACTCTTGATAGTAATAGAAAGGTATCAAGAATTATACATGCTGACTGGAATCAAGCAGAAACTAATATATTTCTATCTGGATACGCAGGCAGCCAATGCTTTGCCATGGTACTCGCAAATATTGTCCGAGCTGCTATTATACCTCCAAGGCAATGGAATAAAAATATTCTGAACAGAAACATGATTGAAGGGGATACAATTTATGCTCTCATACGTGAAAATAATAATAATAGAAATCCAAGAGTTTTTCCGATTCCTCCTAGTGGCTATTTGGTATTGAGAAATTTAGATGTCATCAAGGACGATTTTCTAATGTATGACGCAGTATTTTCCCTAAATTATGACGATAATTGGTAGTGCAGCGGAAGCTTATTGGATTCTATAAATAATGGAGAATTAGGAATTACATTATTGGCTGCTTTAAAAAAATTATTTAGAGAATATAATGCTGGAATAATAGTTGCATACTCTAAATCACTGGGTCTTATGCATTATGAAGAAAAATACTATTTTACAGATTCTCACTCATGCGGACCCAGAGGAGCACCATTGCAAAATGATAATGGAAAAGCATGTGTCATAGAATGCGACACGATTGAAGAATTATATCGTATTACTCGAAGAGTCTTCAAAGCCAAAAATGAACAATTTACTATTCATTATATTGACGTTACAGTAAGTACATTAAAAGACGATCACTGAAATAACAAATTAATTACTATATAAGAAGCGTCAGAACTGTAAATGTTCTCATTCATAAAAATCAATTTACATAAAGGATCGATCTGAAAATTAGTAAATAACACACAACAGCATGTAATTGAATAGCTTAGTTGCCTGATTTTCTGTGGTTTTTTAATTTAAAGCACGAGACAGAGTATAGTTAACAAAGGTGGTAAAAAATTCCTTCGAACTGGATTTGAACCAGCGACATACGCGTTTGCCGTCCGATGACTCTACCAACTGAGCTACCGAAGGCTTAGACTACTATTTGACTAAACATTGCGCACTTTAGAAGTGATGTCAGAAACAGTTTGGTTCAATAAAACAATAATAACTTTGAACTGACGAATAAAATCAAATAATTTTATTTAAAATTTTCATCTGGGTTAAAGCGGTAGCACTAGTAGGAAAGCCCAAAATAGTAAAAGTTTGCAATTGCTGCTAATGACGAATCGATATTTTGACAAGAGATTACAACTCAATAACCTTAAAAAAGAAACCAAAAGTTTCAAGCTTAGTAGATATCGTTGTAAGAAATCAGAGTAGCTTCAATTATCAAACATTTTTGAAAAGACTACAATATTAAAATACATTAAATTGCACAAACAGAAAAAACTGGCAATTGTAAAAATATTTTTGTATAATTTAACAAGGGGTTACAAAAATTTCAAAACCTGAAAAAAGAAAATCAAAATTTTGAAACTTCGTAAAAGTTGTTGTGAAAAATAAAACTTGCTTTAATACTCAAATATTTTTTAATATATTCATTATTAAAAAATATTAAATTAACCAAATAACAAAAACCTAAAATTCAAAAAATTTTACAATAAAAAAACTTTAAAAAATAAAACGACAAGTTTGAAGCCTAGTAGAAATCGTTGTAAAAAATCAAACTTGCAGTCCTAATCAAATATCTTTGAACAAACTGCAGTGTGAAAAGACATTGAATTACGGAAAGAGCAAAAGTGACGGAAGATATTTGTATAGATTTTATATATTATAGTATATATACTATTATATTTGAGCAATAAGTGCCTATTCTATTTATAGAAAATATCTCCGTATATTTTTGGAAAAATCGGTACACTGGGATGTTCTTGAATAAAAAAAAGATCTAAATAGGTCAGAAGTCTTGGAAAAACCTTTTAAAACCTTAATTTGGGAGAAGAAACTGAAATAATTAAATATATTTGAATTGATGCTGTTTTGATTGGGGAATAAGCTTGTCCACATAAGCTATAGTTTTGAACATTATTGAGATTTTTGCCTATATTGTTACTCATTTTGAAAAGAATAGTCAACAAATTCGTGCGCGTCTTTGCTACGCACTATGAAAAGAACAGCTTTCGACCTTCCCCTCGTTTTGTTTCTCCGTAACTGGCTGAGCCTTATCCTTGAATGCAAACTTGTCAATACTCAGGATGATATTCCAATGTTTCATTTTTATTTTCAAGGTGATGCTGTATTTGAATTGGAAGACTGGGTGAGCATGACCACTGATCTAATAAAGCTCTTGCCAATCTAGACTCCCCAAGTGTTATCTTGTGTTCGGTTCTTGAAATCTGAACTTGCAGCTGCTATCGGTTCTGACAACGAACATGATAAAATTAAGGCCCGTAAATGGTTGTTATATTTGTACCTCTCCCCCCGCTTGTACCCCCTGATTTCATCGAGTATGGATTATTATCTTGTTCATGTACCCATATGTGTTGCATTTCCCACTTTGCTTACAGAAATACCCTAGTGTTATTCCAATGAACGTTTTTTCGGTTTGTGTGTCTTAATCTACGTATTTGTGCGTGTTTCTGTTTTGAAAATATAACACAACGTTATAGAAATACGCACTTTAATATTGAAGTCAGAAACAGTTTGGTTCCTAGCAAGAGGACGATCACGCCCCATAGTAAAAACTAGTGTAACCCAAAAATCCTGAAAACAGATTCAGATCAAAACAAAAAATACATTATTAGAATCGCCTTGTCCGAAAATTCTATAAAGCAAACTTACCATCCTTTGGCGTAAGTAAGAGACGATTTGAAGTAGCAAGCCGATCCTTGTCCTAAACCTAACCTGACAAGTGGCTAGCACGATCAGCCGGTTGCCAAAAGAAAGGTGGTTCAAGCCCCCCTCGGAGTCAATTTCTTTTAGTTTTTTCCTGCCCATCCTAGCAATTTCGAACGATGTGTATGCGTCCTAGCAATTTCAAACGATATATCTGCCCTTTTTCAAATTCAACTACTTCTTTCATATCAGCAAAAACAGAAAGCTCTGGACTTTGGATATAATGAATGGCAGTATGGCTTATCGGTGATTGTCGATAATTACCATCATTTCCCAAGCCTATTCTTGTAAGGAGGATTAAATCCTTTTTAGCTTGGTTGCCATCTATAGGTTGCCAGCACTCTTCTAGTTCATTTTTGAAATCTTGCTCACTTGAAAACATATCGTTTCCAATTAATGCTTCAGCAAAGAAATGACGTAGCAAGTCACTTAAACCGAACGAAAAACTGAACTCTTTTTAAAATTTGTATGTATTTATCTAGTTTGAACTAAAAAAAATTTATTATTGTTTAGACACCAGAAATATTTTTGCAGTTTACATAATAACCTTGGAGATTATGAACTGCTAACTAAAATCAAATATATTTATTCTGAGATTTTCTATTTCGCTATGAAAATATAACACAACGTGTCTCATATTTTCATAGCTACATAGGAAATCTCAGAATAAAAATATTTGTATTTAGTTAGCAGTTCATAATCTTTAAGGTTATTAGGAAACCGCAAAAATATTTCTAGTGTCTAACCAATAATTAAATTTTTTCTGTTCAAACTATATAAATATATACAAATTTTAAAAAGACTTTAGTTTTTTGTTCGGTTTAGGTGAATTGCTACGTCATTTTGTTGCTGAAACATTAATTGGAAACGATATGTTCTAAAGTGAGCAAGATTTCAAAAATTAACTAGAATAGTGGTGGCAACCTATAGGTGGCAACTAAGCTAAAAAGGATTTAATCCTCCTTGAAAGACTAGGCGTGGGAAGGGATTGTAGTTATCAACAATCATCGATAAACCATACTGCCATTTATTATATCCAATGTTCATGGCTTTGTTTTCTGATATACAAGAAGTAGTTGAATTTGAAAGATTGCAGAGAAAGATTTGAAACATTGACTCCGAGGGGGCTTGAACCACCATCCTTTTGGCAACCGGCTGATCATGCTAGCCATTTGTCAGGTTAGGTTTTGGACAAGGATCAGCTTACAACTTCAGATCGTCTCTTACTTACGCCAAAGGACGGTAAGTTTGCTTTATAAAAGTTTTGGACAAGGCGGTTCTAAAAGTGTACTTTTTGTTTTGATCTGAATCTTTTTTCAGGATTTATGGGTTACATTAGTTTTTGCTATGGGGTGTGATCGTCCTCTTACTAGGAGCCAAACTGTTTCTGTCTTCACTCTTAAAGTGCGCATTTCTATAACTTTGTGTTATATTTTCGAAACAAAACACATAAAAATACGTAGATTCAGACACACAAACCGAAAAAGACACGCATTGGAATAATCCGGGTTGCAGCGGTAGCTAGCAACCTAGTAAGAGACGATCACCTCCAATGTTAAGAAATATAAAACCCCCCAACTCCTAAAAAAAGAGTCAGATCAAAACAAAAAGTACACCATTAGAACCACCTTGTCCGAATCCTCTATAAAGGAAACTTACCGCCCTTTGACTTGAATAACAAAGAAAATATATTGGCTTGAAAATCAAGCAAATTGAATATTACCAAGCTATTCTCCACAAACGGGATATTTTTTTCTTTCCGCTATTTTTTCCTGCTCGGCTAGCTTGGCACTGGAAAATCATAGAGAGCTGCATAATAGCTCATTTTATAGGCAATTGCAGCATCTAGTCACTTTTGTAATTAAAAATAAAATACTTTTTAAAGTAGAATCAATTTTGTCAAAAAAAATTGCATTTTTTATGTATTTTCTTACTGCAGTCTTTTCAAAGATATTTGAATTTTGAAGCAATCAAACAGTTCATGGTAATGAACTCTTTAGTAATAATAGCTACTTGTCTCAATAGTAACCGAAACTCCTGGAACCAAAATTTTCTTTTTTGGCTTAATCGCTAAAATTATTATGTGAACTGCAAAAATATTTATGATGCCTAATCAGTAATAGTAAGTTCTTAATTTAAACAACAAAAATACATGAAATTTTTATAATTAGTTTTACTTTTTGTCTCCTGGAAGAAAATTTTTTTTCATCTCAGTTTAAAGTTATTATTGTAGCCTGGAACCAAACTTTTTTTGGTTTGTAACCCGTAAAGTACGTATCTCTATATTATTGTCTTATGATTGCAATTATTTTAGTTTTCAGTCCAGAATCGCTAAACTTACTATGTAAACTGCAAAAATATTTATGGTGTCTAACCAATAATACTAATTTTGTAATTCAAACAAGATAAATACCTGAAAATTTAAAAATTAGTTTTTTTATGATAGGTTTTAGATACTCGACACGGGGTATTGTGTACTTAAACCTTGAAAAAATATGGTCTCACGCGAGTGGAAAAAAAGAAAGAATAACCAAAAACAATATCAAAATAGAGCAATCCCAATTTCAACTAATAAAAAACTTTACTACACAAAAAATAAAGCTAACATCCTGAAATATCAGAAAAGTTTATTTAAAAGAGATAAAAATGCCACCTAACGCAATAAAGCTCGAGCACGCGTAAGGATTGCTACTAAGATGTCTTGTGATCCAGGATTTAAGAAAATGAAATATGACAGAGCAAAACAGAGTTATCTTACGCATCAGGGGTATCGAGAAGGGAAAATTGAGACAGCCAAACAAAAGAGCAAGGAACGGTATGATAACGATACAGTTACTATATAAGAAGCGTCAGAACTGTAAATGTTCTCATTCATAATTACATAATGGTTTCAATCAAGCAAGCTATACGCAAGTTGAAAAAACAGTACTACACAAACAACAGAGATAGTAACTTGAAAAGAAAAAAGCAAAGGTATTCAACCGACCAGGCGTATCGAGAAGTAATAAATGAGAGAGTGAAACAAATCAGCAAGATGTGTTATCTCAATGATGAAGATTATAGACATGCAAAAATTGAGACAGCGAAACAAAAGTTCAAGGATAGTTTATAATATAGAACGACCTCTTGCCTATACTAAATTATATACGCCACTTAATTGTAGTATAGGTTAGTAATTCAACAGATAGCTAGGCACTGGAACATCGTAAAGAGTTGTTAAATGGCTCATTTTAAAGGAATCCGGGTTGCAGCGGTAGCTAGCAACCTAGTGAGAGACGATCACCTCCAATGTAGAGAAATATAAAACCCCTAACTCCTAAAAAAGAGTCAGATCAAAACAAAAAGTATACCTTTAGAACCACCTTGTCCAAAACCCCTATTAAGGAAACTTACCGCCCTTTGGCTTGAATAACAAAGAAAATATATTGGCTTGAAAATCAAGAAAATTGACTTTTACTACGTTATTCTCCACAAACGGGATATTTTTTTCTTTCCGCATTTTTTCCTGCTCAGCTAGCTGGGCACTGGAAAATCATAGAGAGCTGTGTAATAGCTCATTTTAAAGGCAATTGCAACATCTAGTCACTTTTGTAATTAAAAATAAAATACTTTTTAAAGTAGAATCAATTTTGTCAAAAAAATTGCAATTTTGATGTATTTTCTTACTGCAGTCTTTTCAAAGATATTTCAATTTTGAAGCAATCAAACAGTTCATAGTAATGAACTCTTTAGTAATAATAGCTACTTGTCTCAATAGTAACCGAAACTCCTGGAACCAAAATTTTCTTTTTTGGCTTAATCGCTAAAATTATTATGTAAACTGCAAAAATATTTATGATGCCTAATCAGTAATAGTAAGTTCTTAATTTAAACAACAAAAATACATGAAAATTTTATAATTAGTTTTACTTTTTGTCTCCTGGAAGAAAATTTTTTTTCATCTCAGTTCAAAGTTATTATTGTATCCTGGAACCAAACTTTTTTTGGTTTGTAACCAGTAAAGTACGTATCTCCATATTATTGTCTTATAATTGCAATTATTTTAGTTTTCAGTCCAGAATCGCTAAACTTATTATGTAAACTTCAAAAATATTTATGGTGTCTAACCAATAATACTAATTTTGTAATTCAAACAAGATAAATACCTGAAAATTTAAAAATTAGTTTTTTTTATGCTAGGTTTTCGATACTCGACACGGGGTATTGTGCACTTAATAATTTTAAACCTTGAAAAAATATGGTCTCACGCGAGTGGAAAAAAAGAAAGAATAACCAAAAACAATATAAAAATAGAGCAATCCAAATTTCTACTAATTAAAAACTTTACTACACAAAAAATAAAGCTAACATCCTGAAATATCAAAAAAGTTTATTTAAAAGAGATAAAAATGCCACCGAACGCAATAAAGCTCGAGCACGCGTATGGATTGCTACTAAGATGTCTTGTGATCCAGGATTTAAGAAAATGAAATATGACAGAGCAATACAGAGGTATCTTACGGATCAGGGGTATCGAGAAGGGAAAATTGAGACAGCCAAACAAAAGAGCAAGGAACGGTATGATTTACGTTAAAGAACGAGCTTTAGTCCATAGTAACTGAAGTACTATAAGGAATCATTATATAGAGGATGAATTTTCCTTAATCATCATAATAGAGAGCAGTAAAATGGGTCATTTTAAAGGATATTGCTGCAATATAGAAACCTTTTGTAATTAACAAAAATATATTTTCATATAATGAAAATATAATCTGTGTTACAGCGGTAGCTAGAAACCTAGTTATATGCGACCACGTCCAATATGAAAAATATAATAACCCATCCAGGTTGCAGCGGGAGCTAGCAACCTAGTAAGGGACGATCACATCCAATGTTAAGAAATAAAAATACCATAGCTCCTAAAAAAGGAGTCAGATCAAAACAAAAAAATACGCCTTTAGAACCGCCTTGTCCAAAACCCCTACATAGAATACTTTCTGTTCCTTGGCCAGAACAGCAAGGGAAATATTGTGGCTTGAAAATCAAGAAAAGTTACAATACAAAACGACCTCTTGTCTATATTAATTTATATTAAAGTTACTATATTTAGCAAGAAGGTAGCTATGCTGAGTTTCTTTTTTAAACTTTAGATTTAATAGATACTGCTTTAAATTCTATACAGTAAAAATTATCCACGGCGGACAATTGAACGCCAATACTCCCCGTGACAGACAGGCATACATACCACTGTACTATCGGAGAATTATAATATAAAGTTTACATAAAATTCTTGATATTGATGTTCATTTTTACATATTTGTACACGTTAATTTGTGCATGTTAGTAACTGTAACTCTAAAAAACGAAATTTTGATGCCAGTAAATACATCGAAAAATTTATTTACAGTAAAAAAACAACCTTAGCCCATCATAGTAACAGAAATAAGAATATCTGGGTTGCAGCGGTACCTAGAAACATAGTAATTACGTAATCAGAGTTGCAGTGGTAACTATCAACCTAGTAATAAACGTTATATTAAAAGGCGACCACTAGGAGAACAAACCATTGCACATATTGGACAGAGTTATTTACCTTATTCGTTGAGGTTCATCTCTTGCTATTCCAAAGATCCGCTGCAACCCGGAGGTAGCTACCAACCTCCGGGTTGCAGAGTTAGCTAGCAACATAATAATAGACGATCACGTCCAATATTAACAAATTTCAACCAATAACTCCTAAAAATAGAGTCAGATCAAAACAAAATGTACACCAAGAGAACCGCCTTGTCCAAAGCCCCTGTATAGGAAACTTTCTGTCCCTTGGCTTGAACAGCAAGGGAAATATATTGGCTTGAAAATCAAGAAAAGTGGCAGCTACTACATACAGTCTGCCTGAACGGGATATTTTTTTTTCTTTTTTCTTTTTTATCCACAGATAGCTTGGCACTGGAACATCGTTGAGAGTTATTCAATAGCTCATTTTAAAGGAAGTTAATCGGGTTAAAAATCTTTTGTAACTAAAATAAATTATTTCTAAGAGATAATAAATTTTTCCACTAAAAAACAGCATTTTTGATGTCTTTTCATGCTGCAATCTTTTCAAAGATATTTGATTTTTGTACATAAATCATAATCATATACCAGCGGTAATATTTCCGGGTTGCAGTGGTTAGCAACCTAGTAAGAGACGATCACGTCCAATGTTAAGTACATTAAAAGACGATCATTGGAATGACATACCACTGCATACATTAGATTTACTAACCTACACTATAGTTAAGTGGCCAATATAATTTAGTATAGGCAAGAGGTCGTTCTTTATTATATCTTCGGTACAACCTCGCAGAGAATTTAATTTTTTCATTATAGCTTTTGTCACCCCGGTATCTACCCATTATTCTGGTAGCAACTTTTTTCTTATGTTTGTTTCAGTAATCTATATCGTTATCATACCGTTCCTTGCTATTTTGTTTGGCTGTCTCAATTTTCCCTTCTCGATACCCCTGATCCGTAACATCCTCTGTTTTGCTCTGTCATATATCATTTTCTTAAATTCTGGATCACAAGACATCTTAGTAGCAATCCTTACGCGTTCTCGAGCTTTATTGCGTTTGGTGGCATTTTTATCTCTTTTAAATAGACTTTTCTTATATTTCAGGATGATAGCTTTATTTTTTGTGTAGTAAACTTTTTTATTAGTAGAAATTTGGATTGCTCTATTATGATAGTTTTTTTGGTTATTCTTTCTTTTTTTCCTTTCAAGCGAGACCATATTTTTTCAAAGTTTAAAATTATTAAGTACACAATACCACGTGTTGAGTATCTAAAACCTAGAATAAAAAAAAACTAATTTTTAAATTTTCAGGTATTTATCTTGTTTGAATTACAAAATTAGTATTATTGGTTAGACACCATAAATATTTTTGCAGTTTACATAATAAGTTTAGCGATTCTGGACTGAAAACTAAAATAATTGCAATTATAATACAATAATATGGAGATACGTAATTTACGGGTTACAAACCAAAAAAAGTTTGGTTCCAGGATACAATAATAACTTTGAACTGAGATGAAAAAAAAAAAATTTCCAGGAGACAAAAAGTAAAACTAATTATAAAATTTTCATGTATTTTTGTTGTTTAAATTAAGAAATTACTATTACTGATTAGGCATCATAGATATTTTTGCAGTTTACATAATAATTTTAGCGATTAAGCCAAAAAATAAAATTTTGGTTCCAGGAGTTTTGGTTACTATTGAGACAAGTAGCTATTATTACTATAGAGTTCATTACCATGAACTGTTTTATTGCTTCAAAATTCAAATATCTTTGAAAAGACTGCAGTATGAAAATACATCAGAAATGCAATTTTTTTGACAAAATTGATTCTACTTTACAAAGTATTTTATTTTTAATTACAAAAAGCACTAGATGTTGCAATTTCCTTTAAAATGAGCTATTATACAGCTCTCTATGATTTTCCAGTGCCCAGCTAGCTGAGAAGGAAAATCAAGTGGAAAGAAAAAAATATCCCGTTTGTGGAGAATAACGTGGTAAAAGTCAATTTGCTTGATTTTCAAGCCAATATATTTTCTTTGTTATTCAAGCCAAAGGGCAGTAAGTTTCCTTTATAGAGGTTTCGGACAAGACGGTTCTAATGGTGTACTTTTCGTTTTGATCTGACTCTTATTTTAGGAGTTGAGGGGTTTTATATTTCTTTAGATTGGAGGTGATCGTCTCTTACTACGTTGCTAGCTACCGCTACAACCCGGATCAAGTAGCTAACTAAGTCCAATGTATGCAATGGTTTGTTATTTCAATGATCGTTCTTTAATGTAACAGCAACCCGTATCAATTAACATGGGTTAGAGGTCGTTCTTTACTATAACAAAAGGTTTTTAACCCAATTAATTTCCTTTAAAATGAACCATTGAACAACTCTCTATGATTTTCTAGTGCAAAGCTATCTCTGGAAAAGAAGAAAAAAGAAAAAAATATCCCGTTTGTGGAGAATAACGTGGTTAAAGTCAGTTTTCTTGATTTTCAAGCCAATGTATTTCCCTTGCTGTTCAAGCCAAAGGGCGGTAAGCTTCCTTTCAAGGGGTTTCGGACAAGGTGCTTCTAATGGTGTACTTTTTGTTTTGATCTGACTCCTTTTTTAGGAACTATGGGTTTTTATATTTCTTAACATTGGACGTGATCGTCTCTTACTAGGTTGCTAGCTACCACTGCAACCCGGATACTCCATTAAATTTATTTACACTTGGCAAACTATCCAAAGAAATTTCATTTTTATGGTCTTTCCGATTTCTAACAATGATTTCTACTTAGCTTCAAACTTTGGCTTAATTTTTCAAAGTTTCTGAATTTTTGTAATCCCTTGTTAAAGTATATAAAAAATTTCATTTACCATTTTTTTGCTCTTTAAGCAATTAAATATTTTTTTCATACTGTTGTCTAATCAAACATATGATTATTACAGCAAATCTGATGATTTGCTGTAATAATCTGATGAACACTCCTGAGAAAACAAATCTGATGAAGAGTGATAATTTCTTAACATCTGAATGTTAAGAAACATTAAAACCCCTAACTCCTGAGAAAAGAGTCAGATCTAAACAAAAATTACACTATTAGAACCACCTTGTCCAAAACCCCTATTAAGGAAACTTATCACTCTTTGGGTTGAATAACAAAGAAAATATATTGGCTTGAAAATCAAGAAAATTGACTTTAACCACGTTATTCCCAACAAACGGGATATTTTTTTCTTTCCGCTTGATTTTTCTCCTCAACTAGCTGGGCAAAGGAAAATCATAGAGAGCTGTACAATAGCTCATAAAATACTTTTTAAAGTAGAATCAATTTTGTCAAAAAAATTGCATTTTTGATGTATTTTCATGCTGCAGTCTTTTCAAAGATATTTGAATTTTGAAGCAATCAAATATAATAAAGATTCAAATATATAATAAAGATCAAACTCTTCCCTATACTAACTTGCATACGCAACTTCACTATAGTTAAGATGGACAGTATTTATATTTTTACATTAAAAGACGTTCAATGAAATAACAAACCATTCCATACATTGGACTTAGTTAGCTACTTGATTGTTTGAGTTTCGTGTCTTAATATTTAAAAGAGGAAAAAGCCGTAGGCTTTTTCCTGTTTGTTATTTATAATAAAGAACGACCTCTTCCCTATACTAAATTTTATATGCCACTTAATTATAGATAAGGTTTTCCGGGTTGTCCGGGTTGCAGCGGTAGTTAGCAATCCGGGTTGTAGTGGTAGCTAGCAACTTAGTAAGAGACGATCACGTCCAATGTTAAGAAATATAAAGACCCATAGTTCCTAACAAAGGAGTCAGATCAAAACAAAAAGTACACCATTAGAACCGCCTTGTTCAAAACCCCTGTAGAGGAAACTTTCTGTCCCTTGGCTTGAACAGCAAGGGAAATATATTGGCTTGAAAATCAAGAAAAGTGGCAGCTACTACAACAGTCTGCCTAAACGGGATATTTTTTTCTTTCTTTTTTTCTTTTTTATTTTCTACAGATAGCTTGGCACTGGAACATCGTAGAGGGTTGTTCAATAGCTCATTTTAAAGGAAATTAATTGGGTTAAAAACCTTTTGTCACTAAAATAAATTATTTCTAAAAGAGAATAAATTTTTCCACCAAAAACTGCATTTTTGATGTCTTTTCACACTGCAGTCTTTCAAACATAATCGTATACCAGCGGTAAGATTTGAGCCCACGCCTCCGAAGAGACTGGTGGCTAACACCAGTGTCTTGGACCACTTGGCCAGGCTGCCTCTCATAAATATCTATATATGTGAATCTGGGTTCCAGCAGTAGCTAGCAATCTAGTAAGAGACGATCAGTCCAATGATAAGAAATGTAACAAAACTCCTAAAAATAGAGTCAAATCAAAACAAAAGTACATCATTAGAATTACCTTGTCTGAAACCCTACTAGATAAATAATAAATGTCGTCATAGTTTTATATTAGAGCTATGACGTGAATAGAAAAACACGAAATTATATTGTTGTTTCTGAAGACATCATGAAATAATATCATTGCGCTATGACGTCATCATGAAATAAATCATTACGCCGTGACGGAATAATTACTATATAAGAAGCGTCAGAACTGTAAATGTTCTCATTCATAATTACATAATGGTTTCAATCAAGCAAGCTGCATGCAAGTTAAAAAAACAGTACTACACAAACAATAGAGATAGTATCTTGAAAAGAGAAAAGCAAAGGTATTCAACCGACCAGGCGTATCGAGAAGTAAAAATTGAGAGAGCAAAACAAAAGATCAAGGAGCGTTATCACAATGATGAAGATTACCGAATCGAATATAAGAAAATAGAAAAGCAAAGGTATTCAACCGTCCAGGTGTATCGAGAAGTAATCCTAGTAAGAGACGATCACGTCACATACTGAGAAATACAATAACCCGTAACTCCTAAAATTAGTGTCAGATCGAAACGTAAAGTACACCATTAAAACCACCTTGTCCAAAACTCACAGTCTCTACATAGGAAACTTACACTCTCTTGTCTGGAACAACGAAGAAAATATGTTGGCTTTAAAAACAAGAAAAGTGGCTTGATCTATGATATTCTGAATCGACGGTATCTTTTTTTCCTTTTATTTTCTTCCGGCTTGCTTGGCACTGGAAAATCATAGAAAGCTGTTTAATGACTTATTTTAAAGAAAATTGCTACATTTAGTGCCTTTTGTAATTAAAAGATTTGTAAAGTATCGATATAGTTCATTATAAATGAGGACTATGTAAGTTTTATCGGATACAGCTGAAACCTAGTAAAGAACAAACAGCGGCACATAGTGGCTAAAGGTTAAGATAATACAAGCATCTTTTGAAAAGTTGCTTATTTGGAATATAGTGCCTTACTAAGGATCATCTCTTACTATTCCAACTAAGAGAAAGCCATAGGTTTTTTCCTGTTGGATCGTAGTTTTATCATTTTATCGGATATCCAGGTTGCAGCGGTAGCTAGCTGTAACATATTAAGAAGCGATCACGTCCAATACTAAGAAATGTAATAGCCCATAACTCCTGAAAATAGTGTCGGATCAAACAAGAAGTACACTATTAGAATCGACTTTTCCGAAACCCCTATATAGGAAATTTACCGTCCCTTGGATTCAATAATGAGGAAAATTAATTGGTTTGGAAAACAAGATAAGTTGCTTTAACTACGATATTTTACATACATCTCTTTTCCTCCTCAGATAGCTTGACACTGGAGCATCGTATAGAGCTGTTTAATGGCTCATTTTAAAGAAAATTGATGTGGTTAAAAATCTTCTGTAATTAAAAAAATTAATTTTTAAATAGAAATCAATTTTTTACGTAAAACTGTATTTCTTACGCACAAGATTGATCAATGATGTCATAATTGTAGGTTGTAGCCAGGCCGTATCTTGAAAAACAAATTAAGAAAAAGCCATAGGGTTTTCGTGTTTGTAATTTTGTGATACTAGACCAATAAGGGCAGCTAAAGCAAAGGATATTGGTATTAAATTCACAATGGATGAAAATCACCAACCTGGACCATCAAATAAGACAAGACCCAAAAAACAAAATTTTCAAGTGTTATAAATAATAGTTCGTTGGAAGAAAAAGAAGTTTTTGTCCCACCACCTGAACAATTAACAAATCCTTCCAGGTTGCAGAGGTAGCTAGCAAACTAGTAAGAGGCGATCACGTCCCATACTAAGAAATAAAATAACCCATAAGTCCTAAAAATTGTGTCAGATCGAATCATTACATCAAAAGACAATCATTTGAATGTATAGTAAAGTTACGTAAAGGATCGATGTGGTTCATTATAAATTATAAAAGGTTTAGAGCTTCTAATGTTCGAAGATTATACGGGTTGCAGCGGTAGTTAGCAACCTAGTAAGAGACAATCATTACTATATAAGAAGCGTCAGAACTGTAAATATTCTCATTCATAATTAGATAATGGTTAGATCAAAGCAAGGTATACGCAAGTTAAAAAACAGTACTACACAAACAAGAGAGATAGTATCTCGAAAAGAAAAAAGCAAAGGTATTCAACCGACCAGGCGTATCGAGAAGTAATAAATGAGAGAGGAAAACAAAACAGCAAGATGTGTTATCACAATGATGAAGATTATAGACATGCAAAAATAGAGACAGCCAAACAAAAGATCAAGGAACGGTATGGTAATGATGAAGATTACCGAATCAAATATAAGAAAAAAGAAAAGCAAAGGTATTCAACCGTCCAGGTGTATCGACAAGTAAAAATTGAGACAGCCAAACAAAAGATCAAGGAGCGTTAAGTCGAGGGCTCGTACAAGGAACTAAGTCATTATATAGAAGAAGTGTCAAGTAGACTCTGTCGTAATAATAGTCAAGACTTCATCTACGGTGATAGCAATTTTAGAGTTTCTGTGGATGAAAATACAATAATAAAATTATTTGGTGAGAGCCTTGATAAGGTAGCTAACATCAGGGATGTATACCCCACAATGCATTGTGACAGTTGCGAGCAGATAAAGACAAAATACAAATTGAAGAGTCTAAGATCCCTTTCAAATAAGAAAGGTTTTGATGTAATGGTGGCCACGATTTTAGAACACCTCCAGCAGGACATACCCAAAGATGACAGAGAACAGCTAATTCATTGTACAGGTTGGAAAGAGGATGTCATAGATTCATTCTCTGTCTGTGATTACTGTGCTGGGAAAATGTTGTAAAGTCAGGAGAATGTCCGATCAGTATTAAATAACCTTCATATAGACTGTACACTCGAACAATAGAGACAGCCAATAGAGACAGCCAAACTCAATTGTTTTAACTCATTTTAAAGGAAATGAACACTTAATTATAGATAAGGTTTTCTGGGTTGTCCGGGTTGCAGCGGTAGTTAGCAATCCGGGTTGCAGTGGTAGCTAGCAACTTAGTAAGAGACGATCACGTCCAATGTTAAGAAATATAAAGACCCATAGTTCCTAACAAAGGAGTCAGATCAAAACAAAAAGTACACCATTAGAACCGTCTTGTCCGAAACCCCTGTAGAAGTAACTTTCTGTCCCTTTGCTTGAACAGCAAGGGAAATATATTGGCTTGAAAATCAAGAATAGTGGCAGCTACTACAACAGTCTGCCTAAACGGGATATTTTTTTCTTTCTTTTTTTCTTTTTTCTTTTCTACAGATAGCTTGGCACTGGAACATCGTAGAGGGTTGTTCAATAGCTCATTTTAAAGGAAATTAATTGGGTTAAAAACCTTTTGTAACTAAAATAAATTATTTCTAAAAGAGAATAAATTTTTCCACCAAAAACTGCATTTTCGATGTCTTTTCACACTGCAGTCTTTCAAACATAATCGTATACCAGCGGTAAGATTTGAACCCACGCCTCCGAAGAGACTGGTGGCTAACACCAGTGTCTTGGACCACTTGGCCAGGCTGCCTCTCATAAATAACTATATATGTGAATCTGGGTTCCAGCAGTAGCTAGCAATCTAGTAAGAGACGATCAGTCTAATGATAAGAAATGTAACAAAACTCCTAAAAATAGAGTCAAATCAAAACAAAAGTACATCATTAGAATTACCTTGTCTGAAACCCTACTAGATAAATAATGAATGTCGTCATAGTTTTATATTAGAGCTATGACGTGAATAGAAAAACACGAAATTATATTGTTGTTTCTGAAGACGTCATGAAATAATATCATTGCGCTATGACGTCATCATGAAATAAATCATTACGCCGTGACGGAATAATTACTATATAAGAAGCGTCAGAACTGTAAATGTTCTCATTCATAATTACATAATGGTTTCAATCAAGCAAGCTGCATGCAAGTTAAAAAAATAGTACTACACAAACAACAGAGATAGTATCTTGAAAAGAGAAAAGCAAAGGTATTCAACCGAGAAGTAAAAATTGAGAGAACAAAACAAAAGATCAAGGAGCGTTATCACAATGATGAAGATTACCGAATCGAATATAAGAAAAAAGAAAAGCAAAGGTATTCAACCGTCCAGGTGTATCGAGAAGTAATCCTAGTAAGAGACGATCACGTCACATACTGAGAAATACAATAACCCGTAACTCCTAAAATTAGTGTCAGATCGAAACGTAAAGTACACCATTAAAACCACCTTGTCCAAAACTCACAGTCTCTACATAGGAAACTTACACTCTCTTGTCTGGAACAACGAAGAAAATATGTTGGCTTTAAAAACAAGAAAAGTGGCTTGATCTATGATATTCTGAATCGACGGTATCTTTTTTTCCTTTTATTTCCTTCCGGCTTGCTGGGCACTGGAAAATCATAGAAAGCTGTTTAATGACTTATTTTAAAGAAAATTGCTACATTTAGCGCTTTTGTAATTCAAAGATTTGCATAAAGTATCGATATAGTTCATTATAAATGAGGACTATGTAAGTTTTATCGGATACAGCTGAAACCTAGTAAAGAACAAACAGCGGCACATAGTGGCTAAAAGTTAAGATAATAGAAGCATCTTTTGAAAAGTTGCTTATTTGGAATATAGTGCCTTACTTAGGATCATCTCTTACTATTCCAACTAAGAAAAAGCCATAGGTTTTTTCCTGTTGGATCGTAGTTTTATCATTTTATCGGATATCCAGGTTGCAGCGGTAGCTAGCTGTAACATATTAAGAAGCGATCACGTCCAATACTAAGAAATGTAATAGCCAATAACTCCTGAAAATAGTGTCGGATCAAACAAGAAGTACACTATTAGAATCGACTTTTCCGAAACCCCTATATAGGAAATTTACCGTCCCTTGGATTCAATAATGAGGAAAATTAATTGGTTTGAAAAAACAAGATAAGTTGCTTTAACTACGATATTTTACATACATCTCTTTTCCTCCTCAGGTAGCTTGACACTGGAGCATCGTAGAGAGCTGTTTAATGGCTCATTTTAAAGAAAATTGATGTGGTTTAAAATCTTCTGTAATTAAACAAATTAATTTTTAAATAGAAATCAATTTTTTACATAAAACTGTATTTCTTACGCACAAGATTGATCAATGATGTCATAATTGTACGTTGTAGCCAGGCCGTATCTTAAAAAACAAATTAAGAAAAAGCCATAGGCTTTTCCTGTTTGTAATTTTGTGATACTAGACCAATAAGGGCAGCTAAAGCAAAGGATATTGGTATTAAATTCACAATGGATAAAAATCACCAACCTGGACCATCAAATAAGACAAGACCCGAAAAACAAAATTTTCAAGTGTTATAAATAATAGTTCGTTGGAAGAAAAAGAATTTTTGTCCCACCACCTGAACAATTAACAAATCCTTCCAGGTTGCAGCGGTAGCTAGCAACCTAGTAAGAGGCGATCACGTCCCATGCTAAGAAATAAAATAACCCATAAGTATTTGCATATTTGCATCTTATATATATTTTTACTAAATTAATAATTAACTAAATTAGAAAGCTTTACCACACCATCACGTCGTGTTTTCTCGAGATAAATCAAATAAATATTTTTGAGACAATCATTGTATTCAAAATAGTCCAAGGATCATATAAATAGGGGTGGGTAGATGGGGACGGCCAGAAGGCCTGAGACTAAAGATCTTCTATATAGACGGGCGCTAATTAGCATATTACAGACGGTACACCTCATTATCGTATTAGAGATGGTACATGCTTAATGTTCAGTAATCCCACGACAATTCTATGAATAATTTTTTTTATTCCGGTTGAATGAAACCGGTTTACATTTTTATAGGCTTCCTACACTGAGTGAATGAAAACTGGGATTTTAAATGCATTTTATTATACGAACCGAAATTTCATTTATCAAAAAGCAACATGTCTGCTACCCCTTTTTATGACGCGCGCTTGGGTGAAGTAAACCGGCAAACTTTCGTCCCAAATGAATCAATTATTTTGGCATTTCTTTTTTAGAGGGCACTTATGGTCCCCCATGCCCCATCTCCAAGGGCCCCAAATACCCCTATCCTATCTTTTCCTCCCCTTTGAGCTTAGAATTTTTTAAGTTAGAATTTGTAAACTTTGAAAAAAAAATTTTTTTTTTAATTAGAAATTTTGTAACATTTTTCAAGGCACCTAGAATTTTTTCAAATTTATTTTTCATATCTTAAAATGACATTAAATATACATATAACAAAAGAAAGTCATTTTTGATATTTTCAAAGTACGAAACAAAGATGAACGAAGTGTTTCAAAGAAAAGTGAAGACCATTTTAAACTTAACCTCAGAAGATACAAATACCTATTAAAATTTGAACTCAAAACGACCAGAAATTACTATTAAAGAATAAATGAAACCCAAAACGAACAGAAATTAAATAAACAATCATAGCAAAAAACATACAACAAGTAATAATATAAATGAATAAATAGATCTTAAAGCGAGTAATGCTTAGATTGAATATGAAAATCTTGCTTAAAACGAAAACAAATATTTTGCTATTAAAGTATAAATGAATTTTAAAACGAACAGAAATTAAATAAACAATCAATACGAATAAAACATACAATATATATTAATTTAAATGAATAAATCAATCTTAAAACGAGTGAAACTTAAATTGAATATGCAAATCAACTTTGAATCGAATAAAAATAACTACAAACAAGAGTTCGGGTATCGTCTCACTCCAAAAGCCTAAAACCTACTGTGTCATTGGCGCTTTACTGAAAACAGTTCTTTGAAATATTTTCACTTTTGTAACTTTAAGAAATATAAAATTAATTAAGATTTTAGGGAATAAATATTAGCATATGTATATTAAATTGGCAATGCACATTTTTTTCAGTAAACTCATTTGAATTTTTTTTCAGTAAAGTACAAATTATATTCTGGCTTTTAGAAAGCATAGGGGTTTTGAACCCTATTCACATTAATTTATGCTCGTTTTTGAGTTTGACTCTAATATTTATTTTAATTTTTGTTTGTTTTGGGGTTCATTTATTTATTGATACTTATTTGGGGTAGTTGTATTCTTGGTGGAATATATGATAGTCTGGACGCCAGGTGTTGAAAATGCCATACCATGACGGAATGGGGCTGCTACGAGAATTAGCCTACCCTCAACCCGCTAAATTAACCTTGCGGATTCAAAAATACCAAAAGCACTTGCTTGCGAGTGGTGGAACACACCAAAACTTGACATTTTAGTATATTTTGGTGTTTCATGCAAGGAAATACATGTTCCACAAAGTTTGAGGTGCAGTTTTCCGCTCAAATAGAAATGCCTAGAAGCCATAGAATTTTTTCATAACAAACTAATGATAATACGATTATGATAAACTAATACGATTAGTTAAAAAAAATGGCACAGTTAAAAAAATGGCAAAGCTTTATGAGTCTTGAACAGTCTTGGCAAATATAAACAAAATCAAATTGAATATTAGATATATAATGATATTAATTGTTGAAAGATCAATCAGTTCAAGTTTATTTTCACTGTAATTTTTATTTTCATTTTCAATGCTGTAAGAACTGGAAAATAATAAATTTGTAATATACAAGTAATTCGTTTTCAGTAGAGCACCAATGACGCAGAAGGCTTTAGGTTTTTACAGTTAAAGAAGGGGGAAGCATCCAAATTTTGCTTGTAGTGAATCTATATTTGTCTTGAGGAATCTTGAAAAGAAATAATAAATTAAACTGAATATTTGATGCATATAAATATTTATTGCTAAAAGCTCATCAGTTCAGAATTTTACTGTAATTTTAAGATTTATTTTCAATATTAAGTACAAAAGAAAGCATTTGTAATATAATTTGTTTTCAGTAAAGTGCCAATGACGCAGTAGGTCTTAGGCTTTTACAGTGAGAAGATACCCAAACTCTTGTTTGTAGTTATTTTTATTCGATTCAAACTTGATTTGCATATTCAATTTAAGTTTCACTCGTTTTAAGATTTATTTATTCATTTACATTAATATATATTGTATGTTTTGTTCGCATTGATTGTTTATTTAATTTATGTTCGTTTTAAGTTTCATTTACACTTTAATAGAAAAATATTGACAACAATGAATGTATTGAATAAATAGCTCCAATAAGGGAGTTTAGACCATTTCACTTGCTGACACAAAGGGATAACGGCTGTCTGGAATTGACCTTAATAGATATTTTTGTGCCAAAGCAATTTTGCATCTATCACAGAGTATGTATTTTAACCTTATAATTGGATAATTATACTAGATTTCCTATGTGTTCTTCCCATACAAAATCCCTTCCCGTAAGTTTTAAACCCCCCTTAATATGTTATGCCCCAGGGCATAACTTACAACGCCTACCCCTGGGCCCTGGTGGGCTGTGTCGACACCGGAGTTTTTAATATCAGAACTTTGAACTCAGAACTTTGATTTCTATCTCAAAATTTTTATCTGATGCATTGAGGGCGTGTAGGAGGGAGAGGGGCTAGGTGCCCTTCAATCTCTTTTGACTCTTAAAAAGTGAACAAGAACTTTCAAATTTCAATCAAACGAGCCCTCTCTAAAGTTTATACGAGTATCCTTCCATAAGAAATAATATGAAGGATTCGGAGAATCCTTAAACTACAACCCTTGCCCGAAGGGCTTTGGGGGAGTTGTAATCCTCAAAGCTCTAATTTCAAGAACTTAAAACTACGTTTAATAAAATGGCTGTCTTACAATTTTGATTCGATGTGTTTGGGGAAAAGGTGGGCGTGAGAGGGGGGTTAGTTGCCCTCAAATCACTTTTGACTATTACAAAGGACACTAGCCCTCGGAATTTCCAATCAAATGAGCCCTTTTTGAAGTTTCTACGACACCGCCTTCTATAAAAACCTTATATGCTCCCAGGGCATAGCTTAAAACCCTTGCCCTGAGGGTTGTGGGGGATTGTCCTCATCAAAACACATTTTCTATCTGTAAATCAACTACGCTGAACGAAATGGCTATCTCAAAATTTTTATTGGATGTGTTTGGGGGAATGCGGGGCGTGGGGGGGGGCTAGTTGCCCTCAAATCACTTTCGACTATTAAAAAGGCCACTTCGAATTTCCAATTGAATGTGCCTGTTTTGAAGTTTATACGACAACACCTTCTATAAAAACCTTATTTGCCCCCAGGGCATAACTTAAAACTCTTGCCGAGTGTTGTGGGGGAGTGTCTTCCTCAAAAACATATTTTCTATCAGGAGATCAGCTACACTGAACAAAATGGCTATCTCAAAAGTTTGATTGGATGTGTTTGGGGAAATGATGGGCGTAGAGGGGATGGCTAGTTGCCCTCCAAACACTTTTGACTATTAAAACCTTTGAATTTCCAATCGAATGAACCTTTTTTGAAGGTTCTACGACAACTCTTAGTATTGTATTGTTACTCTTAGTATAGACACTGTTTAGTATTGTTTATGCCAAGTTTTAATATTAGTCATTTATTCTATGTCGTTTCCCAAATAACGGGCCATTGAGCCCTTTGGGATATTGTTTTTGTTATTGTTATTTATGGAAATAAATGGAACTTGAACTTGAACTTGAACTCCTTCTATAAAAACCTTATATGCCCCAAGGGCATATCTTAAAACGCTTGCCCTGAATGTTCTGAGGGAGTGTCCTCCTCAAAAACATATTTTCTATCTGGAAATCATGTACACTGAAAAAATGGTTATCTCAAAAGTTTGAATGAATGTGTTTGGGGAAATGATGGGTGTAGGGGGAGGGGCTAGATTCCCTCCAATCGCTTTTGACTATTAAAAATTGCACTAGCCCTTAAATTTCCTATCGAATGAGCCTGTTTTGAAGTTTCTACGACGACGCCTTTTATAAAAACCCTAAATGCCCCCAGGGCATAACTTAAAACCTTTGCCCTGAGGGTTGTGGGGGAGTGTCCTCCTCAAAAATATATTTTTAATCTGGAAATTAACTACGCTGAACAAAAATGGCTATCTCAAAATTTTGATCGGATGTGTTTAGGGGAATGATGGGCGTAGGGAGGGGGGGGGACTTGTTGCCCTCCAATCACATTTGACTATTAAAAAGGGCACTATCCCTTTGAGTTTCCAATCGATTGAACCTATTTTGAAGTTTCTACGACAACGCCTTCTATAAAACATTATATGCCCCCAGGGCATATCTTAAAACCCTTGCCCTGAAGGTTCTAGGGGGGGGGGGGGTGTCCTCCTCAAAAACATATTTTCTATCTGGAAATCAACTACGCTGAACAAAATGACCCTCTCAGAATTTTGATTGGATGTGTTTGGGGAAATGATGGGCGTGTGGGTGATAGTTGCACTCCAATCACTTTCGACTATTGAAAAGGGCACTAGCCCTTTAATTTCCAATCGAATGAGCCTGTTTTGAAGTTTCTACGACACCACCTTCTATAAAAACCTTATATGCCCCAGGGCATAACTTAACACCCTTGGCCTGAGGGTTGTGGGGGAGTGTCCTCCTAAAAAATATATTTTTTATCTGGAAATCGACTACTCTGAAGAAAATGGCTATTTACACTCCAATTACTTTTGACTATTAAAAATGGCACTAGCTCTTTATTTTCCAATTGAATGAACCTGTTTTGAAGTTTCTACGACAACGCCTTCTATAACCTTATATGCTTTGAATTTCCAATTGAATGTGCCTGTTTTGAAGTTTATACGACAACGCCTTCTATAAAAACCTTATATGCCCCCAGGGCATAACTTAAAAACCTTGCCCTGAGGGCTGTGGGGGGTATCCTCCTCAAAAATGTATTTTCTATCTGAAAATCAACTCCGCTGAACAAAATGGCGATCTCAAAATTTTGATTGGATGAGATTGGGTGAATGATGGGCGTGGGGGGGGCTAGTTGCCCTCCAATCATTTTCGACTATTAAAAAGGGCACTAGATCTCAAGATTTCCAATCGAATGATCCCCCTTTGAAGTTTCTGCGACAACCCCTTCCATATGAAGTGCCTCTGGGAAAAAAAAGATAATAATAATGATAAAACATTGGAGCCGTATGGCCTTTACTATAGGCAACGCTACAGCGTTGCGTCTGATTACTATTATTAATTTTTTTCCCAGAGGCACTTCATATGGAAGGGTTTGTCGTAGAAACTTCAAAGGGGGATCATTCGATTGGAAATCGAGAGTTCTAGTACCCTTTTTAATAGTCGAAAATGATTGGAGAGAAACTAGCTCCCCATCCCAAGCCCACAATTCCCCCAAACACATCCAATAAAAATTTTGAGATAGCCATTTTGTTCAGATTAGTGGATTTCCAGATAAAAAATATATTTTTGAGGAGGACACTCTCCCACAACCCTCAGGGCAAGGACTATAAGTTATGCCCTGAGGGCATATAAGGTTTATATAGAAGGTGCTGTCGTAGAAACTTCAAAACAGGCTCAATCGATTGGAAATTAAAGGGGTAGTGCCCTTCTTTATAATCAAAAGTGATTGGAGAGTAACTAGCCCCCTCCCTCCCCCCACGCCCATCATTTCCCCATACACATCCAATCAATATTTAGATATAGCCATTTTGTTCAGCTTAGTTGAGTTCCAGATAGAAAATATATTTTTGAGGAAGACACTTCCCCAAAACCCTCAGGGCAAGGGTTTTAGGTTATACCGTGGGGGCATATAAGATTTTATAGTAAACTTTCTGTCCCTTGGCTTGAACAGCAAGGGAAATATATTGGCTTGAAAATCAAGAAAAGTTGCAGCTACTACAACATTCTGCCTAAACGGGATATCTTTTTTTCTTTTTTATCCAGAGATAGCTTGGCACTGGAACATCGTAGAGAGTTGTTCAATATCTCATTTTAAAGGAAATTAATTTCATTAAAAATCATTAGTAACTAAAATAAATCATTACTAAAAGAGAATAAATGTTTCCACCAAAAACTACATTTTTGATGTCTTTTCATGCTGCAGTCTTTTCAAAGATATTTGATTTTTGTACATAAATCATTTCCGGGCTGCAGCGGTAGCTAGCAACCTAGTAAGAGACGATTACGTCCAAAGTTAAGAAATATAAAAACCCATAAATCCTAACAAAGGAGTCAGATCAAAACAAAAAGTACACCATTAGAACCGCCTTGTCCGAATCCCCTGTATATTAAACTTTCTGTCCCTTGGCTTGAACAGCAAGGGAAATGTATTGGTTTGAAAATCAAGAAAAGTGGCAGCTACTACAACATTCTGCCTAAACGGGATAATTTTTTTCTTTTGTATCCAGAGATAGCTTGATACTGGAACATCGTAGAGAGTTGTTCAATAGCTCATTTTAAAGGAAATTCATTTGATTAAAAATCATTAGTAACTAAAATAAATTATTACTAAAAGAGAATAAATTTTTCCTACAAAAACTGCATTTTTATGTCTTTTCATGCTGCAGTCTTTTCAAAGATATTTGATTTTTGTACATAAATCATTTCCGGGTTGCAGCGGTAGCTAGCAACCTAGTAAGAGACGATCACGTCCATTGTTAAGAAATATGAAAACCCATAGTTCCTAACAAAGGAGTCAGATCAAAACAAAAAGTACACCATTAGAACCGCCTTGTCCAAATCCCCTGTATATTAAACTTTCTGTCCCTTGGCTTGAACAGCAAGTGAAATATATTGGTTTGAAAATCAAGAAAAGTGGCAGCTACTACAACATTCTGCCTAAACGGGATATTTTTTTTTTTTTTTTCTTTTTGTATCCAGAGATAGCTTGGCACTGGAACATCGTAGAGAGTTGTTAAATGGCTCATTTTAAAGGAAATTAATTGGGTTAAAAATTTATAGTAACTAAAATAACTTATTTCTAAGAGAGAATAAATTTTTCCACCAAAAACCGCATTTTTGATGTTTTTTCACACTTTCAAACATAATCGTATACCAGCGGAATGATTTGAACCCACGCCTCCGAAGAGACTGGTGGCTAACACCAGTGCCTTGGACCACACGGCCAGGCTGCCTCTCATAAATAATATATTTGTGAATCTGGGTTGCAGCAGTAGCTAGCAACCTAGTAAGAGACGATCAGTCCAATGCTAAGAAATATAAAAACCCAAAACTCCTAAAAATAGAGTCAGATCAAAACAAAAGTAAATCATTAGAACTGCCTTGTCTGAAACCCTACTAGATAAATAATGAATGTCATCATAGTTTTATATTAGAGCTATGACGTGAATAGAAAAACACAAAATTATATTGTTGTTTCTGAAGACGTCATGAAATAATACCGCTGCGCCATGACGTCATGAAATAAAATCATTAAGCCTTGACGTCATAATTACTATATAAGAAACGTCAAAACTGTAAATGGTCTCATTCATAATTAGATAATGGTTAGATCAAAGCAAGCTATACGCAAGATAAAAAAACAGTACTACACAAACAACAGAGATAGTATCTCGAGAAGAAAAAAGCAAAGGTATTCAACCGACCAGGCGTATCGAGAAGTAATAATTGAGAGAGCAAAACCAAACAGCAAGATGTTTTATCACAACGATGAAGATTATAGACATGCAAAAATTGAGACAACCAAACAAAAGATCAAGGAACGGTATGGTAATGATGAACATTACAGAGAAGCAACAATTGAGCAGGCTAGACAAAAGATCAAGGAGCGTTATCACAATGATGAAGATTACCAAAAAATATATAAGAAAAAAGTTGCTACCAGAATAATGGGTAGATACTGGGGTGAAAAAAGCTATAATGAAAAACAAATTCACTGCGAGGTTGTGCCGAAGAACGCATAAGGACAAAGGGAAAAATTACATTCAGAAATACAAGAAGATGGCAAAAATGCAGGCTGATCTTCGTAAATTGAGAAACATTTTACGCATGTTTTACCAGAATCACGAAAAGTATTCTAAATTACAGATTAAAATTCTCTTTGAAAGAGCGGATGCTGTTGAAAAGTCGGCTAGAAATGCTTTGGCAAAGCTTCATAGTAATATACAAAATTTTATAATAAAGAACGAATCCAACAGCTGAAGATACAATATAGCAAGCAGCTGTAGACAAATAGCCCAACAGTTAAAGAAACAACAAAACCAACAGGTGCAAGTTCAATAAAGCCAACAGCTGCAGACAACTAAGACAACAGCTGCAGTTGCAGTAATCCGGGTTGCAGCGGTAGCTAGCAACCTAGTAAGAGACGATCACGTTCAATGTTAAGAAACATAAAAACCCATAGTTCCTAACAAAGGAGTCAGATCAAAATAAAAACTAAACCATTAGAACCGCCTTGTCCGAAACCCCTGTATAGTAAACTTTCTGTCCCTTGGCTTCAACAGCAAGGGAAATATATTGGTTTGAAAATCAAGAAAAGTGGAAGCTACTACAACATTCTGCCTAACCGGGATTTTTTTTTTCTTTTTTTTTCTTTTGTATCCAGATATAGCTTGGCACTGGAACATCGTAGAGAGTTGTTCAATGGCTCAATTTAAAGTAAATGAATTGGGTTAAAAATCTATAGTAACTAAAATAAATTATTTCTAAAAGAGAGTAAATTTTTCCACCAAAAACTGCATTCAAACATAATCTTATACCAGTGGTAAGATTTGAACCCACGGCTCCGAAGAGACTGGTGGCTAACATCAGTGCCTTGGACCACTCGGCCAGGCTGCCTCTCATAAATAATATATATGTGAATCTGGGTTGCGGCAGTAGCTAGCAACCTAGTAAGAGACGATTAGTCCAATGCTAAGAAATATAAAAACCCAAAACTCCTAAAAATAGAGTCAGATCAAAACAAAAGTACATCATTAGAATTACCTTGTCTGAAACCCTACTAGATAAATAATGAATGTCATCATAGTTTTATAATAGTGCTATGACGACAATAGAAAAACACGAAATTATATTGTTGTTTCTGAAGACGTCATGAAATAATACCATTGCGCCATGACGTCATGAAATAAAATCATTACGCCGTGACGTCATAATTACTATATAAGAAACGTCAAAACTGTAAATGGTCTCATACATAATTAGATAATGGTTAGATCAAAGCAAGCTATACGCAAGTTAAAAAAAACAGTAGTACACAAACAACAGAGATATTATCTCGAAAAGAAAAAAGCAAAGGTATTCAACCGACCAGGCGTATCGAGAAGTAATAATTGAGAGAGCAAAACAAAACAGCAAGATATTTTATCACAATGATGAAGATTATAGACATGCAAAAATTGAGACAGCCAAAGAAAAGATCAAGGAACGGTATGGTAATGATGAAGATTATAGACATGCAAAAATTGAGACAGCCAAACAAAAGATTAAGGAACGGTATGGTAATGATAAAGATTACAGAGAAGCAACAATTGAGCAAACTAGACAAAAGAGCAAGGAACGGTATGAAATTGATAAAGATTACAGAGAAGCAAGAATTGAGCAGGCTAGATAAAAGATCAAGGAGCGTTATCACAATGATGAAGATTACCGAAAAATATATAAGAAAAAAGTTGTTACCAGAATAATGGGTAGATACTGGGGTGACAAAAGCTATAATGAAAAACTCAAATTCTCTGCGAGGTTGTACAGAAGAATGCATAAGGACAAAGGGAAAAATTACATTCAGAAGTACAAGAAGATGGCAAAAATGCAGGCTGATCTTCGTAAATTGAGAAACATTTTACACATGTTTTACCAGGATCACGAAAAGTATTCAAAATTAGAGATTAAAATTCTCTTTGAAAGAGCGGATGCTATTGAAAAGTCGGATATAAATGCTTTGGCAAAGCTTCATAGTAATATCCAAAAGAAATGTTGTCAGTTTAATGAAAAGCTTCCAAGGTATGGATTGGCAACTGCGGAACAGTTTATAGATGCAATGGAAAATGTTCGACAACACAGTGAATATACGGAGGCGTACTTCTTAGAAAATTCGTCTATTAATTTTGGAAGGAGCAATTGCAGTTTATGTAGCAGCAATAAAAATATATATACAAGCATACCTATCAACAGCGAAGGAAAGGCAATGTTTTTCAATTATGGCGAAAACGAGCCTGTTAGGGTTATTAGTATATGTGTTTTTAAGACTAATGATTTGGAACAAACTCCTGGAACACCGACTCAAGAAAAAAGCATTTCTAACTGCGTTTTAAACAGTTCTTTTAGTTCTACTGAATATTTGGCGAAAAATGCTCTGTGTAGTAGAACAAACTGTCCTGGAAAGTACGAGACAACTATTGAAAAATACTCTGAAACTAGATCTGACAAGGAAATTATGATGGCTGAAGTCACCTATAACAATCTGAGTAAACCTTCAAAACCAAAAATTGGGCAGCAGGTTACTTGGCAATGTCACCCTGATATCTGCAAGCTCTATCCGACGGATATTGAATTATGTCAAATTCTTTTTGATATCCTTGAATATAATATAGCATTAAAATTTTCAACTGACAAAGTGGTTAATTTCTACCTTGGCGGCTTGGATTATTGTGAAATCAATTACAGGGACACAAGAAAGCATGGGTATTCGTTATACTGTAGCCCAAATGAGGGATGTCAGAGCTATTTACGTTGTCTAAGGGCACTAGCTCCACATTTTCCTGTCTTGACCTGTTTCATTAATAGTGTATATAAGGCAGTATCAAAATCTAAGATTATACAACATATTAATCTGCTAAAAGTCGAGGGTTCGTACAAGGAATTAAGTCATTATTTAGAAGAATTGTCAAGTAGACTCTGCCGTAATAGTCAAGACGTCATCTACGGTGATAGCAATATTAGAGTTTCTGTGGAAGAAAATACAATAATAAAATTATTTGGTGATGATAAGGTAGCCTTGATAAGGTAGCTAACATCAGGGATGTATACCCCACAATGTATTGTTACAGTTGCGAGCATATAAAGACAAAATACCAATTGAAGAGTCTAAAATCCCTTTCAAATAAGAAAGGTTTTGATGTAATGTTGGCCATGATTTTAGAAAACCTCCAACAGGACATACCCAAAGATGACAGAGAACAGCTAATTCATTGTACAGGTTGGAAAGAGGATGTCATAGATTCATTCTCTGTCTGTGATTACTGTGCTGGGAAAATGTTGAAAAGTCAGGAAAATGTCCGATCAGTATTAAATAACCTTCATATCGTCTGTACACCGGAATGCATAAAGTGTTTAAATAATTTTGAAATGGCAATAATTCGATTTTTAATGCCTTGTTACAATAAAGAACGACCTCTTGCCTATACTAAATTTTATAGGCCACTTAACCATAGTATAGACTAGTACAGTTGTATTTAAAGTTAATATATCAAAATTACATGAGGTTCGTCTGTTACTATTTCAAAGAAGAAAAAGCCGTAGGCTTTTTCCTGTTTGTAATCATAGGCAGCGCGCTAGTGCTTGGCTTGAGTTGCAAGTGAAATATATTGGCTTGAAAATCAAGAAAAGTGGCGGCTACTACAACATTTTGCCTAAACGGCATATTTTTTTTCTTTCTTTTCAACAGACAGCTTTGCACTGATGCATCGTAGAGAGTTGTCCAATGGCTCATTTCAAAGGAAAGTAATTGGGTTAAAAATCTTTTGCAACTAAAATAAATTATTTCTAAAAGAGAATAAATTTTTCCACTAAAAACTGCATTTTTGATGTCTTTTAATACTGCAGTCTTTTCAAAGATATTACATTAAGGGACGATCATTGCAATAACAAACCATTGCAGACTTTGGACTTAGTTTTGCAGTAAAGAACGATCTCTCGCCCATAGTAACTGATATATAGTGGTTCCAGGGTGTAGCTGCAAGCTATTTAGATTGCAGCGGTATTCGGGTTGCATCCGGGTTGCAGCGATAGCTAGCAACCTAGTAAGAGACGATTACGTTCAATGTTAAGAAATATAAAAACCCATAGCTCCTAACAAAGCCGTCAGATCAAAACAAAATATACACCTTTAGAACCCCTGTATAGTAACCTTGTCCGAAACCCCTGTATAGTAAACTTTCTGTCCCTTGGCTTGAACAGCAAGGGAAATTTATTGGCTTGAAAATCAAGAAAATTGACTTTAACCAAGTTATTCTCCCCAAACAGGATATTTTTTTTCTTTCTTTTCCACAGATAGCTTGGCACTGGAACATCGTAAAAGGTTGTTTAATAGCTCATTTTAAAGGAATTAATTGGGTTAAAAATCTATAGTAACTAAAATAAATTATTTCTAAAAGAAAATAAATTTTTCCACCAAAAACTGCATTTTTGATGTCTTTTCACACTGTAGTCTTTCAAACATAATCGTATACCAGCGGTAAGATTTGAACCCACGCCTCCGAAGAGACTAGTGGCTAACACCAGTGCCTTGAACCACTCGGCCAGGCTGCCTCTCATAATTTTGGTTTTAACTTAACAATAGTATGGGTTAGTAAAGTTTACGTAAAGGACTGATATAGTTCATCATAAATGGTGTTGGACAGTACGGTATCATTTTATATAAATATCCATTATCATTTAAAATGAAGTATCTGGGTTGCAGCGGTAGCTAGCAACCTAGTAACAGACGATCACGTCCAATGTTAAGAAATATAAAAACCCATAGTTCCTAACAGAGGAGTCAGATCAAAACAAAAAGTACACCATTAGAACCGCCTTTTCCGAAACCCCTGTATAGGAAACTTTCTGTCCCTTTGCTTGAACAGCAAGGGAAATATATTGGCTTGAAAATCAAGAAAAGTGGCAGCTACTACAACATTCTGCCTAAACGGGATACTTTTTTCTTTCTTTTTTTCTTTTTTTCTTTTCCACAGATAGCTTGGCACTGGAACATTGTAGAGGGTTGTTCAATAGCTCATTTTAAAGGAAATTGATTGAGTTAAAAATCTATAGTAACTAAAATAAATTATTTCTAAAAGAGAATAAATTTTTCCACCAAAAACTGCATTTTTGATGTCTTTTCACACTGCAGTATTTCAAACATAATCGTATACCAGCGGTAAGATTTGAACCCACGCCTCCGAAGAGACTGGTGGCTAACACCAGTGCATTGGACCATTCGGCCAGGCTGCCTCTTATAATTTGGGTTGCAGCAGTAGCTAGCAACCTAGTAAGAGACGATCAGTCCCATGCTAAGAAATATAAAAACCCAAAACTCCTAGTAGCTAATTAGCTACTTGATTGTTTGAGTTTCGTCTCTTACTATTTAAATAAAGAAAAAGCCACAGGCTTTTTCCTGTTTGTATTTATAGGTAAAAAACGAACTCGGGTCCAAAGAAACTGAACCCTGTGGTTCATTCGTATTATCTTCATTATTTTAGCTAGAATGTAAATAAACAAGTTTCTTTTTTTACAGTAAAGACCGATCTGTAGCCCGTAGTAACTGAAGATCCGGGTTGCAACGTATTATAATGGAAAAGAGGAAGAGACGATCACCTCCGATGTTAAGAAATATAATTTCATAAAGGCTCGATCATTGAATTTAAGCTGAAACTAAGTAAAGGACAATTATGCCTCCATATATTTACAGTGATGTATAAGATTTCTTATAATAAAGAACGACCTCTTGCCTATACTAAATTTTATACGCCACTTAATTATAATATAGGTTAGTAATTCCATAGATAGCTTGGTATAATAAAGATCAAACTCTTCCCTATAATAACTTGCATACACAACTTCATTATAGTTAAGATTACAGTATTTATATTTTTATTATAATAAAGATCGAACTCTTCCCTATACTAACTTGCATACGCAACTTCACTATAATTAAGATTGCAGTATTTATATTATACATCATTATAAATTATAAAAGGTTCAAATGTTCGAAGATTATAGAGTTAAAAATTTTCCCACATCGGGAATCGAACCCGAGCCTGTTAAGTGAAAGTTAACTATCCTAGCCACTAGACCATATGGAACCATAAATAAGTATGATTTAAGAGCCATATGCATATTATTATTTCGCCATACCAATTATAATAAGGCCAAAACCAAATCGTCGACTTGCAACCTTACTTTTGACACATTAGTTAAATCTTCATCAGGCTTAAAAAATGTTTTACTAGTTTTACATGAAAGAACCAACCTTAGCCCATAGTAGCAGAAATACGAATATCTTGGTTGCAGCGGTAGCTAGCAACCTATTACATAATCCGGGTTTAAGTGGTAGCTAGTAACCTAGTAGGAAACGCCAAATTAAAAGATGATCATTAGTATAGAATACTATATAGTATAGAATACTTATAGTATAGAATTACTGACCTATACTATAATTAAGTGGAGTATAAAATTTAGTATAGGCAAGCAGTCGTTCTTTATTATAATGCTTATTTACATTCTAGCTAAAATAATGAAGATAGTATGAATGAACCATTGGGTTCAGTTTCTTTGGACCTGAGTTCGTTTTTTAACTATAAATACAAACAGGAAAAAGCCTACGGCTTTTTCTTCTTTTAAATAGTAAGAGACGAAACTCAAACAATCAAGTAGCTAAGTCCAATGTATGGAATGGTTTGTTATTTCAGTGATCGTCTTTTAATGTAAAATACTCTAGAAAAGTTTACCGATGATAATACTGCCACTAAGGCTAGAGCTACTACGTATAATTGATATTTCAGTTGCTATGAGCAAGTGTTCGTTCTTTGTTATAAAACGTTCTTTCTTTATTATAATGCAAAGAACGCACAGGCTGATCTTTGTAAATTGAGAAAACTTTTACAAATATTTTAACGGGATTACGAAAAATATTCAAAATTAAAGATTAAAATTATCTCTGAAAGAATAGATTTTGTTGAAAAGTCAACTAGAGATGCTTTTGCAAATCTTCATAGTAATATCCAAAAGAAATGTTGCATGTTTAGTGAAAAGCTTCCAAGGGATGGATCGGCAACTGTGGAACAGTTTACAAATGTAATGGGAAATTTTATACATCACTGTGAATATATGGAGGAACAATTGTCCTTTATTTAGTTTCAGCTTAAACTTGATGATCGAGCCTTTATGCAATACTAACTACATTCAGCGAATATGACGTCATTGATCAATATTGTATATAAAAAATTAAGTTTTTCAGAAAAAATAATTAATTAAAAAATTAAGTGCAAAAGGCACTAGATCTAGAGATTTCCTTTAAAAGGAGCTATTTAAAAACTATCTACGATGTTCCAGTGCCAAGCTACCTCTGGATACAAAAAAAAAGAAAAAAAGAATATCCCGGTTAGGCAGAATGTTGTAGTAGCTGCCGCTTTTTTTGATTTTCAAGCCAATATATTTACCTTGCTGTTCAAGCCAAGGGACAGAAAGTTTCCTATACAGGGGTTTCGGACAAGGCGGGCCTAATGGAATATTTTTATTCCATTGCCTTGGAGGTATAATAGCAGCTCGGACAATATTGGCGAGTACCATGGCAAAGCATTGGCTGCCTGCGTATCCAGATAAAAATATATTAGTTTCTGCTTGAATCCAGTCAGCATGTATAATTCTTGATACCTTTCTATTACTATCAAGAATAACATATGCACTTGCTGGTGCATTTGCATTATTAGCATTTTTGTGTTGTTCTTGACGATCTTGGACCGGTTGAATGACACGAAATATATCATTGTGATCAAGTTTCGCATTAATATTTAATTTATTCTCTTTTGTTGACACCACCGGCCCGACACTAGTTATCCTTTTCTTATTTTTGGGATAAATTTCTATTAATAAGGGTTCTTCAACTGAAGGGCTTCTCATTCTTTTTCTGGGACCTCCAACAATGGAAATTTTTTTCCTTGAGTCTGCTGTCCTTTAGAGTTTACTTCATTTGTTATACATACTTCATCTGGTGTACCTCTGAGTTGCCTTTCTGGGAACTCAAACAATGGAAGATCTGTTCTATAAATTTGTCTCAAACGGTTGTACTCAATTAAAGCATCAACATTTATATTCTATAAATAATGGAGAATTAGGAATTACATTATTGGCTGCTTTAAAAAAATTATTTAGAGAACATAATGCTGGAATAATAGTTGCATACTCTAAATCACTGGGTCTTATGCATTATGATGAAAAATACTATTTTACAGATTCTCACTCATGCGGACCCATAGGAGCACCATTGCAAAATGATAATGGAAAAGCATGTGTCATAGAATGCGACACGATTGAAGAATTATATCGCATTACTCGAAGAGTCTTCAAAGCCAAAAATGAACAATTTACTATTCATTATATTGACGTTACAGTAAGCACATTAAAAGACGATCACTGAAATGACAAATTTGTTACTATATAAGAAGCGTCAGAACTGTAAATGTTCTCATTCATAATTACATAATGGTTTCAAATCAAGCAAGCTGCACGCAAGTTAAAAAAACAGTACTACACAAACAACAGAGATAGTATCTTGAAAAGAAAAAAGCAAAGGTATTCAACCGACCAGGCGTATCGAGAAGTAATAATTGAGAGAGCAAAACAAAACAGCAAGATGTGTTATCATCTTTCAACAAGAATAACCATATATAACGTAATGAGGGACTTGTTATATCCGGGTTGTTATATTAAAGAACGATCTGTTGCCTATAGTAATAAAACAGTTCGTGGTAATTATAGTAAAGAACGACCCTTAACCATTGTTAATTGATCCGGGTTGCTGTTACATTAAAGTTTTACATTAAAGAAGGAACTTTAGTCCATAGTAATTACAATAAAGAACGACACGTTTCCCGTGTTAACTGTAACATAAATAGGGATTATGTAATTTCCATCAGTATCATGGCTGTAGAGATGGCTGAAACCTAGAAATCCGGGTTGCAGCGGTAGCTAGCAACCTAATAAGAGACGATCAAGTCCAGTTTTAAGAAATATAAGAACCCATAACTCATAAAAAATGAGTTTAGATCAAAACAAAATGGCCATCATTATGACTTGTGGCATTCACAGATGGTACTACAATGTCCTCCTGTAATACTAGCATGTCAGCACTCCAGAGTAAACTACAAGTCATCTTGGAGGAAACTTACACATGGATGGTCGCAAATCAACTTGTAATTAATGTTGACAAATCGTGTGTTCTCTTCTTTTCGAGGATCAAAATTCTTCATCCAGAAATAACTGGAATTGCGACTCTTGAATTCGGAACGATTCTGCGACCAGAAACGGGTTTTGCCAGGTATCTAGGTGTACTTTTGGACGAAAACCTCTCCTTTTAACTCCACATTAAGGCTGTGGAACTAAAGCTCTCCCGTAATCTTGAAATTATCAGAAAATTCAGGCACACATTCCCAGAAAAAAACCTTCCTCTACTTTACAACGGACTTCTGAAACCTCATCTTCAGTATTGCGCAACAATTTGGCAGTCAACATTCAAATCACACTTGAAGAGACTTGATTCAATCCAAAGGCGTGCACCAAAACTTATTGGAAATATAGATCACTGTGTCTCTCATGGTTCACTCTTCTGCCTGTCATGCTCAATTTATGTTTTTTTCCGGGTCACTTCCATCTCCTTTCCGCTATCTCTTTTGGTTGATATGTGAAGAATATAATCAAAACACCCGATCTGCTTTTGATATCCGGACGAGACGAACACCTACGGCACGTTCGGATTTTTCCTCAGATATGACTTGCGCTATAGAGTGTAACATGATTCCGCAAGAGCTGATATGTAAGAGCTCACTGGAGTCTTTCAAAAATAATTTAACGAAAGATCTAGTGAAAGGTCAATTAATTTGGATTAAAACAAGTTTATTATTTAAAATTAGTTTATATTATTTTACAGTAAATTACGTGAGGTGATCATGCTTCGGGGGGAAGGGGGGAACCCACTACTTAAGGTAACAATAAGTAATTGTGGAGGAAACATGTAGTTGTCTTGGGAGTGAAGTGAGAGCCGTTCTGCCTGATAGTGATGAATATTTATATTTATGGGTCTCAACGTCCAATGTGTGACAGAGCAGTATCTTTTATGTTATTTTATTTCGTTTTCTTTTTAAAATAAACCACGATTAACTTGAGCCCGTGTGCTTAGTGGACACACTGTAGCCTTCATAGAGAAGCACCGGTTTCCAAAGCATTACTCGATGATTTCAAGACAGTACTTGATACAGCTGTGAAAATTTTAAATTATACTAAGACAAAACCCTTACAAGCCAGCCTATTTCAAAAACTGTGTGAAGAAATATGTAGCCATGATACATCTCTTCTCCTGAATACAGTAGTTCGTTGGTTATCCAGGGGAAAAGTACTGATACAATTTGCAGCATTGCGCAATGAAGTTACAATTTACTTGGAAGGAAAAACCGAATACATCAAACATCTATTGGGCGACGAATTCATTCTCAAGTTTACTTATTTGGCGGATATTTTTTCCAGATTAAACGAAACTCAATCTTTATTCGCAAGGTTCAAACGGAAAAGATATTTTTTGCAGTTCACGATAAAATTCGAGCGTTCATGAAAAAGCTTATTCTGTGGAAAAGTTGCATCGATAATGGCAAAAATAATTGTTTTGAACACTTGAAACTTTTATTATTGAAAGCCAAGTGCAGCCCAAGATGACCATAGTGTTCTGTAATTCTCAGTTGTTTATCATAGGCAGCGCAATAGCGCTGCCTAAGTAAAGAGTGATGTGGGTACAATGTATTATTATTATTTCTTGGGGGGCTTTATTTAGACCAGGGTACTTCGTATAGAAGGAGTTGTCATAGAAACTTCGAAAAGGGCTCATTACATTGGAAAGTGATTGGAGGGCAACCAACTCCCCCCACGCCCATTATTTCTCCAAACATATCCAATCAAAATTTTGATGTAGCAATTTTGTTCAGCGTCGTTGAAAGGTCCGGGAACTGTGTCTTTGAGGATGACAGCCCCCCCCCCACGGCCCTCAGGGCAAGGGTCGTAAGTTATACCCTGGGGGCACATGAGGTCTTTACAGAAAGGGAGGTCAGATAAACTTAGGTGGGGGCTCATTGGATTGGTAATCAGAAGTTCTAGTGCCCTTTTTAATAGTCAAAGTGATGGGAGGGTAGCTACCCACACACACGTCGCATTTTCCCTAATGCACCTGATAGAAATTTTGAGTTAGCCATTTGTTCCAAAAACAGTCCAAATATCACATAACAAGGCTTTTGGGGTTGACACCCCCCTCCCCCAGAGTCTGGAACAAGAGTTGTTAGTTATGCCTTGGGGACATATAAAGTTTTTATAGAAGGAGTGGTCGTTTGAACATTTGAGGAGACTCATTTGATTTGAAATGTATAGTTCTAATTCTATTCTTAGAGTCAAAAGTGATGAAGTGAGGAGAGGGTCCCTCCCTCTCTTCCTTTTTCCCAAAACGCACCCGATCGAAATTGTGAGATAGCCATATTGTTCACAATAGTCCAAAGAGCATATAACAATGTCTTCAGGGTGGACACAGCCCCCCAGAGTCCATGGAAAGGGTTGTAAGCTATGACCTGGATATAAGGTTTTTATGGAGCGGGTGGTCATATAAAATTCGGATTGTATAACTTATTTGATTCGAAGTCGGACGTTCTAGTGCCCCTTTTAAGAGTCAAAAGTGAATGCAAGGCAACCATTCCCCCATCTCCCTCCAAACCTATCCTTCCCCAAAACACATCCGATCAAAATTTTAAGAGAGCTGTTTTCGTAGTTGAAAGACCCAGTAATTATGTCTTTAGGGATGTCAACCTCCCAAAAATCTTCAGGGCAATTCGTTCATTGTTTACATATAGTATATGTTATTTAGAAAGGTGCGTGTTTTGAACTTTATGTTCCAAAAATACGAAGGTCATTCAGGTGAGCCTTTCAGATAATTTTGAGTGGAGTGTTGAACTAGATAAAACTCGTAATGTGCATACGAAATGTCAAAAGGGCGTAACTCACGAATTACTCAGTATATAAATTTAGAACTTTCAGGAAATGATAAGGGAGATGACCGAAAAGGCAATATTTTCATGCTAACACTAGTACTACTGCTACCACTACTACTGCCACACTAATCAATTTACAATATTGAGGGGAAACTTGAACTAAATCTAAAGACGCTATGTGCATGTACATTGTCAGAAGAGCGTATCACAGGAATTTATTTGGGTATAAAGTTGGAACTTCCAGAGAATGCTTAAAGGGGAAGATCATCATACCAAAAGGGAATATGTGCAAGCTATTACTAATACTACAACCTTGCTACATTTACTACCACTTTTCCTTCAGTTACTGCTTCTATTGCAACTACTTGTAAGACTAAGAGCATTGAGATGAAAATTTCAAGAAGCAAATGAACATACAGGTTATCAAAAGGACATATCAGCAATGCATAGCAACGGCTAATTGTATTAAGTTGAAACTTCCAGGACTTTATGAAAGGGAAGTTCAAATAACGAAAAGGCAATACGTTAATACTACTGCTATTACTATTAATACTACTAGTAGCAATACCAATTCTATTACTGTGACTACTATTACAACTATGCCGATTGATATGAAGATGAAATTTTCAAGGAATTTCGAGGGGGGATGGTGAACTGAATCACAACACGCAATCTGTACGCAGGTTGTCTAAAGGGCGTAAAAGCAATATCTTAGGAACAGTTCAGTGTGTGAAGTTAAAACTACATGGCTTGTTGTGAGGGATGTTGAACTAACCAAAAGGAAATATTTGCATCCTAATGCTACTACTTCTACTCATACTACTGCTACTGCTATTATTATTACTACTACTACTACCACTAAACCTAAGGCTACTACTATTAATTCTACTTCTCCTACTACTACTGCTACTATTAAAACTAAGGGTATTAAAGCGAAAAATTTGGAATATATTGAAACTGTATGGAACTATATCGAAACAAACTATGCCCACACAGGTTGTCAAGAGGACGTATCAGAAATGCTTCAGGAACAGTTGATGCTATTAAGCTGAAACTTTCAACGTGTGTTGAAGGGGATATTGAAGAAAACAAAGGTACTGCTACTATTGCTACTACAACTATTGCTACTGCGTAAAATAAGAGTAATAAGGCGAAGCTTTTAAAGAATATTTAGGCGGATGTTTATCTAAATAAAAACAAACTATAAGCATGTGAATTTTCAAAAATGTAACAAAGCAATATCTCAAAAACGGCTTTTAGTAATTATTTAGACCTTTAAGGGTAAGTTTTGGCGATTTTTGAACTAGCCAGAAGTCACTATGTGCATTCTATTAATACTATCACTACAGTTACTGTAACTCATGACACTAAGGATATTAAGGAGAAGCTTTTAAGGAGAGTTTAGGGGGAGTTTGAATTAAATGAAAAAACTGTATGCATGGAGGTTTTCAAAGGGCATATAAGCAACATCATAGGCAGCACCACTCTATAATAGGTATAATAGACATATCATTGAAAGTTTTAAAAAGGCTAATTCAATTCAAAATTAAAAGTTCTAGAGCCCCTTTTAAGAGTAAAAAGAGATTGGAGGGCAAGCAGCCCTTCTCCCAAGCCCATTCATTTTCCGAACACATCCACTCAAAATTTTGATACAACCATTTATTTCAACATAGTAGAACGGTCCAGCAACTATGTCTCTATGGATATTGGGCATGTCAAGTAAATGTGTTTAGAACCAAACGAAGTTAGGGAAAATACAGTAGGGCAGTCGAAAGAGCTAGCAGAGTTTAAAGACGAGGGGCCATAAATCTCAGTTTGCAAAAATGTTAAATAACAACTTCTGAATTAAATCTTTCAGAAAAGTCAGGATAAAATATTAGAAATGAAGAGTAACTAATGTACCTATCCACTACTTATTCCTACTCACACACCTATAAAAAGAAAACACCTTAGTATTCCACTCCTGAATAAAGGTGCTTAAAGAAATTATTCATCGGCGAGGAGGTGGGCAAGCCTGCATATGAATTTCCCAGTAGCTGTAAGTTTTGAAAACTAAGTGCCATTAAACGTATACCCTAAATACCGTAGCTCTCTAGATTTTAAAACATTTTGCTGTAACAGCCTTCTCCTGGTGGAGCCCTTGCTCCTAAATCCATAGCACTGTTACGTAGACTACGGGAAATCCTTTCTCTATATGATTATTTAGTTTTCTATATTAAGTTGAAACTTCAAGAAAAAGGAGTGAATTAGAAGTAGAAGAAGTAGTAAATTACCGGTTGTTTTTCTTCTCGGTTTTGGTAAAGGGCCGTCAGTTTGGACACTAGCAGACACAAAACTTGGCTTTAGTCGTTTCGACGTATCAAAAGCCTGCCTACAAAAAACAAAACCAATACATTAACAGTAGCAAAATATTATTATTAGAAGCTGCCTATGGCAAATATTTAGAGCATAATTAAAATTTTTATCATGACGAAGCAGAACTCATTTTTGGCGACGTTAATACTTATATTTCTTTGAAAATATAACAATGAATATGAATAACTAAACACGAAATATACTTAAACATTTTCTTAACAAGATGATTGGTGCATTGTAATTAAAACGGTCAATTGAAGTTTAACCATTTTAATTTTGAATTGTTATTGGACTATATTTCTGCTCGTCTTAAGTTTAATATAGATTTTTACTTTTCTTTGAAAAACTTTTTTCGGGAAATTTTCTTGGTCTTTCTTCCAGTCTTTCTTTGATAGAGTTAAGCACTTGGCAACAAAGCCAAGCTCATTTTGGAGAATTGTAGACTAGCAGAGGATTCTAAAAGAGTTAGTCATTGTTCATTCCCTTGATAATTTTGTCTTAACCCATTACAAAACAAAGTGGGATGTGCCACTTTATGTTTTGTGACGTCCAGTTTATTGCTATGTTCTTTTTCAAATTCCTGCAAAAAAAGGTCTTCAGAGAAACCAGCATAATTAATAAAGCTCTCAGGCTAAGTGCACATAATAAAATTCTCAGCTCCCTATTTCAACCGGTATATCATATTCCCCTCCCTTGATGACCAAACGTTTTACTTATCACTTCTCTGCTATAACACAGTGGCGTAAATTCACAAAAATTTAGCGGGGGCTCTAATTCCACAGGCACATAACTTTCCCATCACCTGGTGACCAGACATTTTGTTAATCTCTTCGCTGCTACAACACAGTGGAACCTATTCAAATATTTTTTTCAAAATCTGAGCGGCAGGGGGGGGGGGCAATTCATCGCTTTTTTCTAATTTTCTAATAAATATACCCCAATCAGAAAAGGTATTTGTCGAAATCTATGGGGGATGCATCCTCCGCCACCCCCAATTGATATTGCTGCTCCAAATCTTTATTTGAGATACTTAAAAAGCCCCTCTTCTTCTCTATATTCACTCAGCTGCTGAAAATCTTTTTTTTTCCTTTTAGAAATATTTCATCTTTTTCAAGCTATGCTCGAAAACCATGTGCCGTCTCTTCAAATTGGGAGAAAGCAGATGAAGCTGTGCCTTTCATACTACTCAAGCAAAGACAATCATTATTTTGGCAGACATTGCAGGACTTGAATTCGTCTTTTCATAACTGCTGATAGATAGGTTGTGCCACTATAATATCAATCCTTCCTTGCATGTTTACTTACAGAAAAAGGCAAAGAAAGGACTTTTAGAGGAAAAATCGGTCCTGGTAAGAGGTTATGAAGTGGCGATCGATTTCCATCAAGATATACACATAAAATAATCAAAATTCGTGCAGGAAATAATATGGATTATCACAATATCTGTTGTAAAAATGACAGTCTGAACTATACTTCTGATCTTATGTGTCATGCGAGTTCTAGCGAAGCTCCAAAAGAAGCGGGCAGAAGAAAAACTCCCCCTCCTCCCTATACTTAAAAAAATATCTTTTAGTATTCTCATTAAAAAATATAGAACGTGTGGGTATTTGTGTCGTCACTCATATGAAAAAAAGTTTCCCCAAAATTGATTAAGGCGCAAATCAAATTTTCCCAAAGTCTTGACCTATGTAGTTCGTTTTTATTCACACCGGAAAACGAAAAATTATCTTATTACGAACAGTATTGTTAAAAAAAAAATTATCACCGAGCAAATTTTGGTCCCTGGTATACAAAATAGTATCGTAATTTTTCTGCCGCAATGCGTAACATTTAATACGAAGTAATTAAGAATTTGAAGCTTACTTCACAGCTATCAGACAGGATTGTTTTTCACTAAGAGCTAAGAATCAGCTTATTTGTCAAAAAAAATAAATAGCTTTTTGAAACTCCTCCTACTAATGCGCAAGGCTTTCAAAACTCAGGGGAGGCACGCACGCGGGGAATTTGTTTCGGGAGGGAGAGCGGGGTAGATCTTTCAAACAGCAGAGAAAATGCACATGATATCATGTAATGTCTACAAAACTTAAAGCCCGCATATCAAGAAATGGAAACTCAATTAATGTTGAAAATTGCAACCGAAGCGGAGCTAAGAGCAATCTTTTCAATAATCTCTTCCACTGAAATAGAAATATCTCGAGAGACATTTAAAAGTACCCGGCCATTTAGTTGAACCTCAACAATTTAGCTGGGGAGATAGGTTTTTAGCCTTTTAATAGAAGAAAATGACCTCTCAACACATGCTGCAGAAGTATGAATGCCATAGAAAATGTAGAGTGACATTTTCGTGGAAAATTCCACGTTCAAACCTAGCCAGACTCTGAACTGCCGTCTTTAGAAAAAGACTGAGATCTACTTTCAGCAACTTGGCCCGCCTTGGTTGAAGCTCAGCCTTCACAGTGGACTCCTAGCTTGTTAGACCTGAGGCATTTAACTTGATCACTTCTTTTATATCGCCAGAAGGTTATTTTACAGAAAAAGATGGCAGGATTATGCTGAGACCTTTCAGAATGGCTTTGTGAATTGAAATTCAAGTGAATTCAATTGTGATTGTATGAGTTGGTCCACTAATGGGAGGAGGGGGGTGGAGAAATGGAAACTCGATAATCGAATTTTCTGTGCTTTTCTGCTGGGATATCAAGTGATGTTGACGTCATTTCTCTTTCGTGGGTTGGCATCGGTGATTTCTAATTTTTGGCATATGGAGGTTATTTCAGAAAACAACCAACGAACTTCTCCTCTGCCTTATTTCGTATAGCTCGAAACATTTCTGTCACACTTTTGACGCGGTGAATACACATGGCCACATCGATGTTTTCTGACTACAGCAGCTTAGACAAATTCAGAGTGCCAACCAGAAAAAAAAGCCATCACAATAAGGGCCACGATACACCATACTCCACACACGATAGACATTTGCTGGGCTCTCACATTCTGTCAGCTGGATCTCAGACCAGTTCAGTCGGACTGGGCTGACGGACTGGCCTTGGGAAGGCATTGGGGTTTTGAGCCCAATTTATGTTAATTTCTGCTCGTTTTGAGTTTGACTCAGTTATTTATTGTAATTTCTGTTCGTTTTGGGTTTCATTTATTTATCGATGCTGATTTGTGGTAGTTTCACGCTTGGTAGATTATTTGATTTCATTTTTGTTCATTTTTTGTTTAATGGAGTTCTTTACTTTTCTTTGAAAAACTTATTTTGTGGAAAAAGTTTTTTTAATTAATACCATTCAGAACAACCAAATTGAGGTGGTAACTGAAAAAAAAAGATTTAGGCATCATTATTGATAAGCAGTTTAAGTTCCATAGCCATACGCCAGCTCAAGCTGCAAAAGCAAAACAGGCCCACGGGCTCATAAAGAGAACTTTCACCTCCAGGAAGCCCTCATTTAGAGCTTGGTTTGATTTTGGTACATCCCTAGTTAAAAAGGCTGCTAAAGCACTTAAGAATGTTTAGTGCTAAGCCACCAAACGTGTAACCTGTGAGGAAAAACTTAAGAACATCATCTTAGATCCCTATAACTCCCTACACTAGTGTACACAAGAAAAAAAGGAGATGTCATCATGAATTGCCAGCTGCTTGAACACTCAAGTCAAAATTCAATTTTCTCTTCACACCTCTCTGTGGGTACCCAAAACAATCCATAGGCAATTTCTCTGGAAAACATCTAGCAAATCCTCCTCTGTTGTTTGAAGCGTCCATGCTTCAGAACCATACTGGACCACTGTCATCAAAGTAGCATCCAATATTCTAATCTTGGTGTGCATACTTATCTTCTAATTCTTCCAAACCTTTTTCAACTGTGGAAAAACACCATGCGCCTCTGCTATTCTAATTTTAACATATTCACTGAATCCATCATCTTTTGCTAATAGTACTACCTAGGTAAGCAAAGCTGTCCACTTGATTTATCTTCTCATTGCTCAAAATCCCCTCTTCACCTTCACCTATTCCTAGTCTTCTTGACATTAACTTTCAGACCTATTCTTGCACCTTGAAATTTTAAAACTTTTATAAGTTCATTCATTTTGCTAACATATTCATTTAAGATGCTTAAATCATTAGTATAATATAAGTATAGGAGAGTATTACTTTGCCATTTGATTCTGTGCTCTGCCATTGCCTTTGCTGTGCTCCTTAGGCCAAAGTCTATCAAAGTCTATCCTGGATATTTGCCCCTAATTTGTGAGATAAAGCCATTTCTCCTTATTATTTGCATTTTCATCAATTTGGGGTACCCTGAGTAACATTTTAATGGGCTAAGCGTAGTGCTACGTTTTATATATTCAGAGTTTAAAGTCTTGTGATTATATCTTTGGATTCTCAACGGAGTTATTTTTGTGTTGATTTTTCATAGATTTCAGCAAGTTTTTCAAATTTTTGAGGTGTGATCCTTGGTTTTTGTTGATTACAGGTTGTGAGCCTAGCGCCAACCTTAGTATTTAGGCCTGTATTTGGTTGAAATCACAGTGTGCTATTTGTCCTATATTTGTAGAAATGCCACCAAAACGACCTTGCACAAATCCAAGGAAAGGAACTGATCTGTGTGCAGCTTGTGATTGTCATTTAGACGAAGAATCAATTGCAATGAATTGTGATGGCTGCAGTAAATGATTAGAAATAATTTTTTCTTGAGTCGGTGTTCCAGGAATTTGTTCTAAATCGTTAGTCTTACAAACACATATACTAATAACCCTAACAGGCTCGTTTTCGCCATAATTGAAAAACATTGCTTTTCCTTCGCTGCTGATAGGCATGCTTGTATATATATTTTTATTGCTGCTACATAAACTGCAATTGCTCCTTCCAAAATTAATATACGAACTTTCTAAGAAGCACGCCTCTGTATATTCACTGTGTTGTCGAACATTTTCCATTGTATCTATAAACTGTTCCGTAGTTGCCAGTCCATACCTTAGAAGCTTTTCATTAAACTGACAACATTTCTTTTGGATATTGCTATGAAGCTTTGCCAAAGCATTTCTAGCCGACTTTTCAACAGCATCCGCTCTTTCAAAGAGAATTTTAATCTGTAATTTTGAATACTTTTCGTGATCCCGATAAAACATGAGTAAAATGTTTCTCAATTTACAAAGATCAGCCTGCATTTTTGCCATCTTCTTGTATTTCTGAATGTAATTTTTCCCTTTGTCCTTATGCAATCTTCGGTACAACCTCGCAGAGAATTTAATTTTTTCATTATAGCTTTTGTCACCCCAGTATCTACCCATTATTCTGGTAGCAACTTTTTTCTTATGTTTGTTTCGGTAATCTATATCGTTATGATACCGTTCCTTACTCTTTTGTTTGGCTGTCTCAATTTTCCCTTCTCAATACCCCTGATCCGTAACATACCTCTGTTTTGCTCTGTCATATTTCATTTTCTTAAATTCTGGATCACAAGACATCTTAGTAGCAATCCTTACGCGTTTTCGAGCTTTATTGCGTTCGGTGGCATTTTTATCTCTTTTAAATAAGCTTTTCTTATATTTCAGGATGCTAGCTTTATTTTTTGTGTAGTAAAGTTTTTGTGTAGTAGTAGAAATTTGAATTGCCCTATTTTGATATTTTTTTGGTTATTCTTTCTTTTTTTCCACTCGCGTGAGACCATATTTTTTCAATGTTTAAAATTATTAAGTACAAAATACCCCGTGTCGAGTATCTAAAACCTTGCATAAAAAAACTAATTTTTAAATTTTCAGGTATTTCTCTTGTTTGAATTAAAAAATTAGTATTATTGGTTAGACACCATAAATATTTTTGCATTTTACATAATAAGTTTAGCGATTCTTGACTGAAAACTAAAATAATTGCAATTATAAGACAATAATATGGAGATACGTACTTTACGGGTTACAAACCAAAAAAAGTTTGGTTCCAGGATACAATAATAACTTTGAACTTAGATGAAAAAATTTTGGTTCCAGGAGACAAAAAGTAAAACTAATTATAAAATTTTCATGCATTTTTGTAGTTTAAATTAAGAAATTACTATTACTGGTTAGACATCATAATTATTTTTTCAGTTTACATAATAACTTTAGCAATTAAGCCAAAAAAGAAAATTTTGGTTCCAGGAGACAAAAAACAAAACTAATTCAAAAATTGTCAGGCATTGCTCTAGTTTGAATTAAAAAATTAGTATTATTGGTTAGACATAATAAATATTTTTGCAGTTTACATAATAACTTAAGAGATTCTGAACTCAAAACTAAAATAAAAAAAAATGTATATTTCTCATTGGAAATATAAGACAACAATACAGAGATAAGTAATTTACGGGTTAAGCCAAAAAAATTTGAACTAAGATGATATAAAATTAATGGCGTATAAAATGGTGTAGCGAGTCAATTGAAGCAAAAGGAAAACCAAACTAATTTTTAAATTTTCAGGTTCTTTTCTGGTTTGAATTAAAAAATGGAAATTATTGTTCAGACACCGTAAATATTTTTGCACTTTGCAGCTAAATAAAATAATATTTTTCTAAATTTTCAGGAATTATTCTAGTTTCTGTTGACAAATAAGATTTTTTTTTTCTTCAAGGAATCGAGCAGCTAACTAAGTCCAATATATACAATGGTATGTTCTTCGAATGATCTCTTTTAATTAGGTTCCTAGCTACCTTGCAAACCGGAACCATTAAAAAATATTTGATCTTTAATTACAGAAGGAACTAGATGTAGCAAGTTTTACTATTGAGAAGAGTCATTCTTCCTATACTAAAACATATAGTTCATTGTCACGAACTATTTGCTTTGATGTATATACTGGTACCAAAGTTTCGTTCTTTAGAGGTTTAGTTACTATTCAGACAAACATAATTTTGTTCTTTAGAGTGTCGGTTACTATTGAGACAAGTAGCTATTATTACTATATATTTCATAACCATGAACTGTTTGATTGCTTCAAAATTCAAATATCTTTGAAAAGACAGCAGTATGAAAATACATCAAAAATGCAATTTTTTTAAAAATTGATTCTACTTTAAAAAGTATTTTATTTTTAATTACAAAAGTGACTAGATGTTGCAATTTCCTTTAAAATGAGCTATTATACAGCTCTCTATGATTTTCCAGTGCCAAGCTAGTTGAGGAGGAAAATCAAGCGGAAAGAAAAAAATATCCCGTTTGTGGAGAATAACTTGGTTAAAGTCAATTTTCTTGATTTTCAAGCCAATATATTTTCTTTGTTATTCAGGCCAAAGAGTGATAAGTTTCCTTAATAGGGGTTTGGACAAGGTGGTTCTAATAGCGTAATTTTTGTTTTGATCTGACTCTTTTCTCAGGAGTCAGGGGTTTTTATATTTCTTAACATTGGACGTGATCGTCTCTTACTAGGTTTCTAGCTACCGCTGCAACCCGGATGAATAGTAAGAGACGACCTGGCTACAAACTATGATTATGACATCATTGATGAATCTTTAACATGAAATATTCTTTACTGTAATGGTTTGTTCTTTACTGGGTTTGAGCCATCTCTGCAGCCATGACACTGTTGTAAATTACATAATCCTTATTTATGTTTCAGTTAAAATGGGCTAGGTTTCGTTCTTTATTGTAATTTGGGACAAGGCGGTTCTAATGGGGCACTTTTTGTTTTGATCTGACTTTTTTTTAGGAGTTATGGGTTATTATATTTCTTGACATTGGACGTTATCGTCTCTTACTAGGTTGCTAGCTACCGCTGCAACCCGGATATAAAAACAAGAAAAAGCCTACGGCTTTTTCTTCTTTGGAATAGTAAGAGACGAACCTCAAAGAACCAGGCAGCTAACTAAGTCCAACATAAGTAATGGTTTGTTCTTCTAATAATCATCTTTAAATTTGGCGTTTCATACTAGGTTGCTAGCTACCACTGCAATCCGGAATATGTAATTAATAGGTTGCTAGCTACCGCTGGAACCTAGATATTCTTATTTCTGTTACTATTGGCTAAGGTTCGTTCTTTACTGTAAAAAGCTATGGACTAAAGTTCGTTCTTTAATGTAAAGGATTGTTTAAATTAAGAACTTACTATTACTGATTAGGCATCATAAATATTTTTGCAGTTTACATAATAATTTTAGCGATTAAGCCAAAAAAAAAATTTTGGTTCCAGGAGTTTCGGTTACTATTGAGACAAGTAGCTATTATTACTATAGAGTTCATTACCATGAACTGTTTGATTGCTTAAAAATTCAAATATCTTTGAAAAGACTGCAGTATGAAAATACATCAAAAATGCAATATTTTTGACAAAATTGATTCTACTTTAAAAGTATTTTATTTTTAATTACAAAAGGCACTAGATGTTGCAATTGCCTTTAAAATAAGCTATTATACAGCTCTCTATGACTTTCCAGTGCCCAGCTAGCTGAGGAGGAAAAAAAAGCGGAAAGAAAAAAATATCCCGTTTGTGGAGAATAACGTGGTAAAAGTCAATTTTCGTGATTTTCAAGCCAATATATTTTCTTTGTTATTCAAGCCAAAGGGCGGTAAGTTTCCTTTATAGAGGATTCGGACAAGGCGGTTCTAATGGTGTACTTTTTGTTTTGATCTGAATCTTTTTTTAGGAGTTGGGGGGTTTTATATTTCTTAACATTGGAGGTGATCGTCTCTTACTAGGTTGCTAGCTACCGCTGCAACCCTGATTATTTCCTAACATTGGACGTGATCGTCTCTTACTAGGTTGCTAGCTACCGCTGCAACCCGGATAAAAAAAATAAGTACAAATGGCACTAGATCTAGAGATTTCCTGTAAAATGAGCCATTGAACAACTCTCTACGATGTTCCAGTGTCAAGCTATCTGTGGAAAAGAAGAAGAAGAAAGAAAAAATATCCCGTTTGTGGAGAATAACGTGGTTAAAGTCAATTTTCTTGATTTTCAAGCCAATATATTTTCTTTGTTATTCAAGCCAAAGGGCGGTAAGTTTCCTTTATAGGGGTTTCGGATTTTTCGGATTTCTGTTCAAGCCAAGGGACAGAAAGTTTCCTATACAGGGGTTTCGGACAAGGCGGTTCTAATGGTGTACTTTTCGTTTTGATCTGACTCTTTTTTTAGGAGTTAGGGGTTTTTATATTTCTTAACATTGGACGTGATCGTCTCTTACTAAGTTGCTAGCTACCGCTGCAACCTGGATATTCTGTTCTGATTCTATTTGTAGGAGTTATGGGTTATTGTATTTCTTAACGTTGGACGTGATCGTCTCTTACTAGGTTTTTAGCTACCGCTGCAACCCAGATTGCTAGCTACTGCTGCAACCCGGATAATTGACAAACACCTTTTATAATCAGCTGTATCGGTCCTTTATGTATTTAACTTGTTTTTTTTTATCTTGTTCTTCTTCTGTCTTTCGTGTTGAAGACGCCTTGTTTGTGATACAGGCGAAATATCCGCGTTGCTTTGAATTTGTCTTTTCTTTTCTCTCGACTGGCCGCAGTCTCGTTTGTTGTTGTTTTTTTTTTCATTGAGATTTTTCTCTTTATTGGTTTTTACTATAACAGCCAGGATGACGTCCGTTACAATTTGGGTTTCGTTTTATGCTATATCATCACAAACAGGAAAAAGCCTACGGATTTTTCTTCTTTGAAATAGTAAGAGACGAACCTCAAGCAATCGAGTGGCTAACTTAGTCCAATGTATGTCGTCTTTTAATGTTATTAGTATGGGAGAGAGATCGTTCTGTACTGTAATACTGCTGCAACCCAAATTCACATATATATTTATTTATGAGAGGCAGCCTGGCCGAGTGGTCCAAGGCACTGGTGTTAGCCACCAGTCTCTTCAGAGGCGTGGGTTCAATTCTTACCGCTGGTATACGATTATGTTTGAAAGACTGCAGTGTGAAAAGACATCAAAATGCAGTTTTTGGTGGACAAATTTATTCTCTTTTAGAAATAATTTATTTTAGTTACTATAGATTTTTAACCCGATTAATTTCCTTTAAAATGAGCTATTGAACAACCCTCTACGATGTACCAGTGCCAACCTATCTCTGGATACAAAAAAAGAAAAAAAAACAAAAAAAAAAGAAAAAAATATCCCGTTTAGGCAGAATGTTGTAGTAGCTGCCACTTTTCTTGATTTTCAAGCCAATATATTTCCCTTGCTGTTCAAGCCAAGGGACAGAAATTTTACTATGCAGGGGTTTCGGACAAGGCGGTTCTAATGGTGTACTTTTTGTTTTGATCTGACTCTTTTTTTAAAACCTATGGGTTTTTATATTTCTTAACATTGGACGTGATCGTCTCTTACTAGGTTGCTAGCTACCGCTGCAACCCGGATTATATACTAATTATGACGTCACTCTATTCACGTCATAGCTCTAATATAAAACTATGATGACGTTCATTATTTATCTAGTAGGGTTTCAGACAAGGTATTTCTAATGATGTACTTTTGTTTTGATCTGACTCTATTTTTAGGAGTTTTGGGTTTTTATATTTCTTAGCATTGGACTGATCGTCTCTTACTAGGTTGCTAGCTACTGCTGCAACCCAAATTCACATATATATTTATTTATGAGAGGCAGCCTGGCCAATTGGTCCAAGGCACTGGTGTTAGCCACCAGTCTCTTCAGAGGCGTGGGTTCAATTCTTACCGCTGGTATACGATTATGTTTGAAAGACTGCAGTGTGAAAAGACATCAAAATGCAGTTTTTGGTGGAAAAATTTATTCTCTTTTAAAAATAATTTATTTTAGTTACTTTAGATTTTTAACCCAATTAATTTCCTTTAAAATGAGCTATTGAACAACCCTCTACGATGTTCCAGTGCCAAGCTATCTCTGGATACAAAAAAAGAAAAAAAAAGAAAAAAAAAAAAAAAATCCCGTTTAGGCAGAATGTTGTAGTAGCTGCCACTTTTCTTGATTTTCAAGCCAATATATTTCCCTTGCTGTTCAAGCCAAGGGACAGAAATTTTACTATGCAGGGGTTTCGGACAAGGCGGTTCTAATGGTGTACTTTTTGTTTTGATCTGACTCTTTTTTTAAGAACTATGGGTTTTTATATTTCTTAACATTGGACGTGATCGTCTCTTACTAGGTTGCTAGCTACCGCTGCAACCCGGATTCGATGATCTAGCCTTTATGTAACCCGGATAAAAAAATTATTATCATATCTTATATGTAACTTTCATTTTATAAGTCTTTGATAGTCTAATGGTAAGTATGCCCACTTGTTATCTGGGAGAAGGGGGTTCAATTCCCCGTCGGGGAGAACTTTTAATATGTTGAATTAAAAGCACTATCTTTTCAATTCAAAAATTAAAAAAGAAACTTGTTTATTTACATTCTAGCTAAAATAATGAAGATAATATAAATGAACCACAGTGTTCAGTTTCTTTTGATTGAGTTCGTTTTTTAACTATAAATACAAACAGGAAAAAGCCTACGGCTTTTTCTTCTTTTAAATAGTAAGAGACGAGTCTCAAATAATCAAGTAGCTAGCTAATTCCAAAGGTATGCAATTTTTTGTTATTCCAATGATCGTTTTTTATTGTAACTAGGTTTTAGCCATCTCTACAGCCATGATACTATTGGAAATTACATAATCCCTATTTATGTTTCAGTTAACATGGGCAAGGTGTCGTTCTTTATTGTAAGTATACGATTATGTTTGAAAGACTGCAGTGTGAAAAGACATCAAAAGTGCAGTTTTTGGTGGAAAAATTTATTCTCTTTTAGAAATAATTTATTTTAGTTACAAAAGGTTTTTAACCCAATTAATTTCCTTTAAAATGAGCTATTGAACTACCCTCTACGATGTTCCAGTGCCAAGCTATCTCTGGATACAAAAGAAAAAAAAAGAAAAAATATCCCGTTTAGGCAGAATGTTGTAGTAGCTGCCACTTTTCTTGATTTTCAAGCCAATATTTTTCCCTTGCTGTTCAAGCTAAGGGACAGAAAGTTTACTATACAGGGGTTTCGGACAAGGCGGTTCTAATGGTGTACTTTTGAATTTGATTTGACTCCTTTTTTTAGGAACTATGGGTTTTTATATTTCTTAACATTGGACGTGATCGTCTCTTACTAGGTTGCTAGCTACCGCTGCAACCCGGAAATCTGAATCTTTTTCAGGAGTAATGGGTTACTTTAGTTTATACTATGGGGCGTGATCGTCTCTAGATAGGTTACTAGCTACCGCTGCAACCCAGATTATATAAAAAATAACCTAATTTACAAATACTATTTATGATGAACTATATCGGTCCTTAATGTAAGCTGCTAGCTACCGCTGCAACCCGGATAATAAACTGATTACAAATAAGGAAAAGCCCACGGCCTCTTCTTCTTTGAATTAGTATGAGGCGGACCTCAAACAATCAAGTAGCTAACCAATTCCAATCTATGCAATTGTTTGTAAATTCCATTGATCGTCTTTTAATGTAAACTAATTTTTAAATTTTCAGGTATTTTGTTAGTTTGAATGAAAAGATTAAAATTATTGCTCAGATATCATATATATTTTTGCAGTTTACATAATAACTTTAGTGATTCTAAACTGAAAAATAAAATATTTAAAAATGGAACTTTTTGGTCTTAAAATACATAGTCAATCCCACATCGGGTAGTTAGAACCTAACCAAAAATAAAACTAATTTTAACCTTTTAAGGTATTTTTCTAGCTTTTATTGAAAAATTCAAACTATTGCTTGGATACAATGGATATTTTTGCAGTTTACACAAGCTGCAAAAAACGCACAGGCTGATCTTTGTAAATTGAGAAAAATTTTACGAATGTTTTACCGGGACTACAAAAAATATTCAAAATTAAAGATTAAAATTATCTCTGAAAGAAAAGATTTTGTTGAAAAGTCAGCTAGAGATGCTTTCGCAAAACTTCATAGTAATATCCAAAAGAAATGTTGCATGTTTAGTGAAAAGCTTCCAATGTATGGACCGGCAATTGTGGAACAGTTTACAGAGGTAATGGGAAATCTTATGCATCACTGTGAATATATGGAGGTATAATTGTCCTTTACTTAGTTTCAGCTTAAATTCTATGATCGAGCCTTTATGTAATACTAACTACATCCAACGACTCTGACGTCACTGATCAATATTGTATATAGAAAATTAAGTTTTTCGTAAAAAATAATTAATTAAAAAAAAATTAAGTACAAGTAGCACTAGATATAGAGATTTCCTTTAAAATGAGCCATTGAACAACTCTCTACGATGTTCCAGTGCCAAGCTATCTGTGGAAAAGAAAAAAGAAAGAAAAAAATATCCTGTTTGTGGAGAATAACGTGGTTGAAGTCAATTTTCTTGATTTTCAAGCCAATATATTTTTTTTGTTATTCAAGCCAAAGGGCGGTAAGTTTCCTTTATAGGGGTTTCGGACAAGCCGGTTGTAATGGAATACTTTTTGTTTTGATCTGACTCTTTTTTTAGGAGTTAGGGGTTATTATATTTCTTAACATTGGACGTGATCGTCTCTTACTAGGTTACTAGCTACCGCTGCAACCCGGATGTAATGCAACCTGGATTATTTAAACCCTGATTACAAACAGGAAAAAGCCTATGGCTTTTTCTTCTTTGAAATAGTAAGAGACGAACCTCAAAGAATCAGGAAGTTAAAAAAGTCCAATATATGCAATCGTTAGTTCTTCCAATGGACTTATTTAAATATAGCCTTAATGTAATCCATATAGTATAGGTTAGAGTTCGTTCTTTATTATAAATCAAGCCAAGGGACGGTAAGTTTGCTATATAGAGGTTTTGGACAAGGCGGTTTGAATAGTATTCTTCTCGTTTTGATCTGAATCTTTTTTAAGGACTTATGGGTTACTTTAGGTTTTACTATGGGGCGTGATCGTCTCTTACTAGGTTGCTAGCTACCGCTGCAACCCGGATAAAATAACAATGTATATAAAGAGTCCTTTTTTTACTTCAGTTAATACGGGCTACAGTTCGTTCCTTAATGAAATTTGTTATTCCAATGATTGTCTTTTAATTTAATTTAATTTAATTTTAATTTAATAATTTTATTACTTCAGTTACTATGGGTTGCAGTTCGTTTCTTAATGTAATGATTTGTGTTGCGTCATCATGCATATAATGTCGTTCTTTAATATAAATTTTATAATGAACTATGTTTATTCCTTACTACTACTACTACTACTGCTAACAACTCACCGCAGCACCAAGCCGCCTGAGGCTAACCAGCTACGCACGCTCCTCCTCCATCCCAATCTATCCAAAGCCTCCCTTTTTACACCCTCCAACGAAGTTCCCATTTCCTTTAAATCTTTCTTTATGACGTCCTCCCACCCCAGACGGGGACGACCTGCTTTCCATTTAGCCCTAGATGGTAGGCCGAAAAGAACAATCTTCGGCAATCTGTCATCCTTCATCCGCACAACGTGCCCTAGCCACCTAAACCTTTCTTACATTATAGCCCTAGAGAGCGGTATTTAACCACATTATTCGTATAGCCTATTGTATTAAAAACGGTCAGTCAACCGGGTACCCAGAACAATCCTTAAGAAATTTTTCTGGAAAACATCTAGTAAATCTTCATCCACTTTTTTGAGTGTCCTTGCTTCAGAGCCATATTTGACCACTGTCATCACTGTAGATTCTAATATTCTAATCTTGGTTTGCAGACTTATCTTCCTATTCCTCCAGCCTTTTTTGACTGTGAAAAAACACCCTGAGCCTTGACTATTCTATATTTAACATCTTCGCTGCTCCCACCATCTTTACTAATAATACTACCAAGGTAAGTGAAGCTGCCCACCTGCTCAGTCTTTTCATTACCCAACGTTACCTTTTCATATTCACTTATTCCTAGCCTTAATGAGTTAGTCTTCCTAACATTAATTTTCAAACCAATTCTAGCACCCTGAACTCGCAAAACCTTTAAAACTTCATTCATTTTGCTCACACTTTAGGTAAATTTATTTAACAACAGGGATTTCCAGGTAATAATTTTCTTTCTCAGTTATAAGTTTTCAAGCGACTCGAAGCACTACGTAACTCATTTTAAAAGTAGAAATCTTTCTAGTTGATTACAAACAGGAAAAAGCCGACGGCTTTTTCTTCTTTGAAATAGTAAGAGACTAGCCTTAAACAATCAAGTAGCTAATTAAGTCAAATATATGTAATGGGTTTTTATTCCAATGATCGTTTTTTAATGGAAAATTTTAATATATTGACCTTAAATGTAACTGTACTAGCCTATACTATAGTCAAGTAGCCTATAAAATTTAGTATAGGCAAGAGGTCGTTCTTTATTATAAATTACTTCTGTACTATTAGTTGCTGTAGCGCATTGGCTAGTGAGCTCATCTAAATATAATAACTTTAATATAAATTAATATAGGCAAGAGATCGTTCTTTATTATAAAGAACAAACTCTAGACTATTATAATATTAATATTGGCTAGAAGTTATTGTCGTAGAAACTTCAAAAAGGGCTCATTTGATTGGAAATTCAAAGGGCTAGTGCCCTTTTTAATAAACGAAAGTGATTGGAGGGCAACTAGCCCCCCTGTCACGCCCACCTTTTCCCCAAACACATCCAATAAAAATTTTGAGATAGCCATTTTATTCAACGTAGTTTTAAGTTCTGTAAATTAGGTCTTTGAGGATGACAACCCCCTCACAGCCCTCAGGGCAAGGGTTGTAAGTTATGCCCTGGGGGCATATAAGGTTTTTATAGAACGTGTTGTCTTAGAAACTTCAAAAAGGGCTCATTCGATTATAAATTGAAATGGCTAGTGCCCTTTTTTATAGTCGAAAGTAATTGGAAGGCAACTAACACCCCTTCCACGCCCACCATTTCCCCAAACACATCCACTCAAAATTTTGAGACAGCCATTTTGTTCCACTTGGTTTAAACATCAGGAAATTATATCTTTGAGCAGGACACTCCCCCACAGTCTTCAGGACAAGGATTATAAGTTATGCCCTGGGGGAATATTAGTTTTCATTGAAATCTTTGTCGTAGAAACTTGAAAAAGGGTTCGTTCGATTGAAAATTCAAAGGTCTAGTGCCCTTTTTAATAGTCAAAAGTGATCTGAGGGCAACTAACCCCCCTCTCTCGCCCACCTTTTCCCCAAACACATCAAATCAAAATTTTTAGATAGCCATTTTGTTCAGTGTTGTTGATTTCAAGATAGAAATTATGTTTTTGAGGAGGACTCTCCCCCAAAGCTCTCAGGGAAAGGATTGTAAGTTATGCCCTGGGGTCATATAAGGTTTTTATAGAACGTGTTGTCGTAGAAGCTTCAAAAATGGCTCATTCGATTGGAAATTGAAATGGCTAGTGCCCTTCTTAATGGTCGAAAGTCATTGGAAGGCCACTAACACCCTTTCCAAGCCAACCATTTCCTCAAACATATCCAATCAAATTTTTGAGATAGCCATTTTGTTCCACACAGTTTAAAGTTCAGGAAATTATACTTTTGAGTAGGAAATTCCCCCCACAGTCTTCAGGGCAAGGTTTATAAGTTATGCCCTGGAGGTATATAAGTTTTTTATTGAAATCTTTGTCGTAAAAACTTGAAAAAGGGCTCATTCGATTCGAAATTCAAAGGGCTAGTTCCCTTTTTAATAGTCGAAAGTGATTTGAGGGAAACTAACCCCCCTCTCGCGCTCACCTATTCCCCAAACACATCCAATAAAATTTTTTAGATTGCCATTTTATTCAACGTAGTTGAAAGTTTTGGAAATTAGGTCTTTAAGGATGACAGCCCATCCCCCCACAACCCTCAGGGCAAAGGTTGTAAGTTATGCCTTGGGAGCATGTAAGGTTTTTATAGAAAGCGATGTTGTAAAAAACATCAAAAAGGGCTCATTTATTAGAAAATTGCAAGGGCTAGTGTCCTTTTGATAGTCGAAAGTGATTGAAGGGCAACTAACCCCCCTCACGCCCATCATCCCCCCAAACACATCTAATCAAAATTTTGAGATATCCATTTTGTTCAACGTAGTCAAAATTTCTGGATATCAGGTGTCTTAGGATGATACCCACCTCAGAGCCTTCGGTGCAAGGGTTGTAAGTAATTCCTTTGGGGCATATAAAGTTTATATATAAAGTTGTTGTAAAAATTTCAAAAAAACTCATTTGTTTGGAAATTGAAATTTCTTTTTAATAGTCGAAAGTGAGTGGAGAGTCATTGACCCCCCTCTCACGCCCACCATTTCCCCAAACACATTCAGTCAAAGTTGCCATAGGATGATAATATCCTCAGAGCCCTCAGTGCAAGGGTTGTAAGTTATGCCCTTGGGGCATATAAGGTTTATATAGAAAGTTGGTGCAGAAATTTCAAAAAGGGCTCATTTGTTTGGAAAATGAAATTGGCCTTTTTAATAGTCGACAGTAAGTGGAGAACAATTGAACCCCCTCCCACGCCTACCATTTCCCCAAATACATTCAATCAAGATGTAGAAATAGCCATTTTGTTCAACGTAATTTAAAGTTCTGGAAATTATGTATTTAAGGATGACAATCCCCCCAGAGCCCCCAGGGCAAAGGTTGTAAGTTATGCCCTGGGGGCATATAAGGTTTTTATAGTTAGAGTTGTTATAAAAACTTAAAAAATTGCTCATTCAATTGGGAATTGAGAGGGCTAGTGCCCTTTTTAATAGTCGAAAGTGATTGGAAGGTAACTAGCCACCCTCTCACGCGCACCATTCCCCTAAACACATCCAATGAAAATTTTCAGATAGCCATTGTGTTCAATGTAGTAGAAAATTCTGGAAATTAGATCTTTGAGGATGAACCCCCTCCCCCCAGCCCTCAGGGCAAGGTTTGTAAGCTATGCCCTAAGGGCATATAAGGTTTTTATTGAAAGCGTTGTCGTAGAAACTTTAAAAGGGCTCATTTGATTGGAAATTGAAAGGGCTAGTACCTTTTTTAATAGTTGAAAGTGATTGGAGAGTGACTAACGCCCCTCTCATGCCCATCGTTTTCCCAAACACATCTAATCAAAATTTTGAGATAGCCATTTTGTTTAAAGTAGTTGGAAGTTCTGGAAATTACGTCATAGAGGATGACAACCACCCTCACAGCCCTTAAGGTAAGGGTTGTAATTTATGCCCTGGGGGCATATAAGGTGTTTATAGAAAGCGTTGTCGTAGAAACTCAAAAAGGGCTCATTCGATTGGAAATCGAAAGGCTTAGTGCCCTTTCTATTAGTCGAAAGTGATTGGAAGACTTGAAATTTTTATAGTAAAGATCGATGTTGGTATAATGTATGATTTTTTTTGTTGTTGTTGTTGTTTTTTAGACCAGGGCACTTCGTATCGAAGGAGTGCTCGTAGGAACTTCGAAAAGGGCTCATTTGATTGAAAATAGAAAGGGCTGATGCCCATTTTAATAGTCGAAAGTGATTGGAGGGCAACTAATCCCCCTCCCACGCCCACCCTCCCATTTGCCTTTATATTTAAAAACTAAATGTTGCCTTAAGTTTAAATGAAAATGCACTAGGTTAATGCTAATTCCCAATAAGGCATCTCAGCAGTATCTCAAGAACGACTGAGGGTATTATGTTCAAACTGTCGGGGCTACTTCTGCTCTTAAAATTTAACCAAATCAAAATAATATAAGTGTATCCAAGCTATCAAAGAAAGTAAGCAGATTTTTTTGTGAATGGTACCAAATTTTCCATTTCAGGTCAACTAAACGAAATTAAACAAGAAAAAAATTAAAAACGTTAAAAACTAAAACGTTTTAATAAATTAAAACGAAACGAAATGAAATTAAACGCTACTATTTGTGTCTAGATTTTTAAAAGGGTGTATGTTGTTAATAATTACTAAAATTTTATAGTAAAGAACGATCTAGCTCCCATACTAACTGATATGGTGGTTCCAGGTGTAGTTACATAAAGGACAAATATAGCTCATCATAAATGGTGTTTGTCAATTATCCGGGTTGCAATATATGACGTAATGAGTGACGTGACGTAAAAATTGAAAAAATCAATTTTTATTTTAGTCATTTTCAGTTCAGAATCGCTAAAGTTATAAAATACAAAAATATTTATGGTATCCGTGCAATTGTTTTAATCTTTTAATTTAGACTATAAAAATACCTGAAATTTTAAAATTAGTTTAATTTTTTGTTAGGTTCTTGGTACTTGATACGTGACTTAAACATTCAACTAATGTTTAAATGATGATACAAATTAAGCTAAACGCAAGTTAATCTGGGCTGCAGTAGTAGCTAGCAACCTAGTAAGAGACGATCACGTCCAATGTTAAGAAATATAAAAACCCATAGCTCCTAAAAAAGGAGTCAGATCAAAACAAAAAGTGCACCATTAGAACCACCTTATCTGAAACCCCTGTATTGTAAACTTTCTGTCCCTTGGCTTGAACAACAAGGGAAATATATTGGCTTGAAAATCAAGAAAAGTGGCAGCTACTACAAAATTCTGCCTAAAAGGGATATTTTTTCATTTTTATTTTCTTTTGTTTCCAGAGATAGCTTGGCACTGGAACATCGTAGAGAGTTCTTCAATAGCTCATTTTAAAGGAAATTAATTGGGTTACTAATCTATAAATAACTAAAATAAATTATTTCTAAAACAGAATAAATTTTTCCACCAAAAACTGCATTTTTGATGTCTTTTCACACTGCAGTCTTTGAAACACAATCGTATACCAGCGGTAAGATTTGAACCCACGCCTCCGAAGAGACTGGTGGCTAACACCAGTGCTTTGGACCACTTGTCCAGGCTGCCTCTCATAATTTGGGTTGCAGCAGTAGCTAGCAACCTAGTAAGAGACGATCAGTCCAATGGTAAGAAATATAAAAACCTAAAACTCCTAAAAATAGAGTCAGATCAAATACATAAGGGATCGATTCAAAAAATAAAGTTCATTATAAATGGGGAATATGTAAGTTTCATTGGATATAGCTGAAATCCCGGTTGCAGTGGTAGCTAGCAACCTGGTAAGAGACGATCACGTCCAACGTTAAGAAATATAAAAACCCATAGCTCCTAAAAAAAGAGTCAGATCAATTTATAATAAAGAACGAACTCTTTCTTATACTAAATAAGTCACTATTTTTATTAAGGTTATATGACTTTTAGTGGTTGCTTCCCCTTTTTTCGGTGATGGTATAATAAAGAACGACCTCTTGCCTATACTAAATTTATAGACCACTGAACTATAGTATAGGTTAGTAAGGTTTACATAAAAGACTGATTTTAATAAAGAACGAGCGCTTGCTCATAGTAACAGATTTATAGTAAAGAACGAACTCTGGCCTATATTAACTGGATCCGGGTTGTAGCGGTATCTTGCAACCTAGTAAGAGACGATCACGTCCCATAATAAGATTATTATAATAATTAACATTAAAAACGACGTTAACAAATTGGTAATTATTCTACCTGATCCGGGTTGCAGCGGTAGCTAGCAGACTAGTAATAGACGATCTCGTCCAATGTTAAGAAATATAAAAACCCATAGCTCCTAAAAAAGAAATCAGACCAAAACAAAAAAGTAATTCATTAGAACCACCTTATCCGAAACCCCTGTATAGTAAACTTTCTGTCCCTTGGCTTGAACAACAAGGGAAATATATTGGCTTGAAAATCAATAAAATTTGCAGCTATTACAACATTCTGCCTAAACGGGATATTTTTTTTCTTTTGTATCCAGAGATAGCCTGGCACTGGAACATCATAGAGAGTTGTTCAATAGCTCATTTTAAAGGAAATCAATTGGGTTAAAAATCATTAGTAACTAAAATAAATTATTCCTAAAAGAGAATAAATTTTTCCACCAAAAACTGCTTTTTTGATGTCTGTTCATGCTACAGTCTTTTCAAAGATATTTGATTTTTGTACATAAATCATAATTGTATACCAGCGGAAAGATTTTGACCCACGCCTCCAAATAGACCGGTTGCTAACACCAGCGCCTTGGACCAATCGGCCACGCTGCCTCATAACTATATATGTGAATCCGATTTGCAGAAGTAGCTAGCAACCTAGTAAGAGACGATCAGTCCAATGCTAAGAAATATAAAACCCAGAACTCCTAAAAATAGACTCAGATCAAAACAAAAGTACATCATTAGAACCACCTTGTCTGAAACCCTACTAGATAATTATCCGGGTTGCAGCGGTAGCTAACAACCTAGTAAGAGACGATCACGTCCAATGTTAACAAATATAAAAACCCACAGTTCCTAGCAAAGGAGTCAGACCAAAACAAAAAGTACACCATTAGAACCGCCTTGTCTGAAACCCCTGTATAGTAAACTTTCAGTCCCTTGGCTTGAACAGCAAGGGAAATATATTGGCTTGAAAATCAAGAAAAGTGGCAGCTACTACAACATTCTGCCTAAACGGGACATTTTTTTTCTTTCTTTTGTATCCAGAGATAGCTTGGCACTGGAACATCGTAGATAGTTGTTCAATGGCTCATTTTAAAGTAAATTAATTGGGTTAAAAATCTAAAGTAGCTAAAATAAATTATTTCTAAAGGAGAATATATTTTTCCACCAAAAACCGCATTTTTGATGTCTTTTCACACTGCAGTCTTTCAAACATAATCGTATACCAGCGGTAAGATTTGAACCCACGCCTCCGAAGAGACTTGTGGCTAACACCAGTGCCTTGGACCTTTGGGTTGCAGCAGTAACTAGCAATCTAGTATCCGGGTTGCAGCGGTAGCTAGCAACCTAGTAAGAGACGATCACGTCCAATGTTAAGAAATATAAAAACCCATAGTTCCTAACAAAGGAGTCAGATCAAATTCAAAAGTACACCATTAGAACCGCCTTGTCCGAAACCCCTGTATAGGAAACTTTCTGTCCCTTGGCTTAAAACAGCAAGGGAAATATATTGGCTTGAAAATCAAGAAAAGTGGCAGCTATTACAACATTCTGCCTAGACGGGATATTTTTTTTCTTTTTTTCACTTTTCTTTCTTTTCCACAGATAGCTTGGCACTGGAACATCGTAGAGAGTTGTTCAATGGCTCATTTTAAAGAAAATTAATTGGGTTAAAAATCTATAGTAACTAAAATAAATTATTTCTAAAAGTGAATAAATTTTTCCATTACATTAAAAGACGAGCATTGGAATAACAAAAATTTGCAAACATTGGAATTAGTTAGCTACTTGATTGTTTGAGGTTCGTCTGTTACCATTTCAAAGAAGAAAAAGCCGTAGGCTTTTTCCTGTTTGTAATCATAGCTCCTAAAAAAGGAGTCAGATCAAAACAAAAAGTACACCTTTAGAACCACCTTGTCCGAAACCCCTATATCGGAAACTTTCTTTCCCTTGGCTTGAACATTACATAAAGGACCGATATAGTTCATTATAAATGGTATTTGTCAATTAGTTTTTTTTATATAATAATCCATTATTATCTAAAATGCAGTAATTTTTGGGGGGTTTTAACAAAAAAGTTATTTGGTAACTGAAACTAGAATAATTCCTGAAAATTTTGAATATAATAATTTTATTTAACTGCAAATTACATAAAGGACCGATATAGTTCATCATAAATGGTATTTATCATTTACGGTTCTTATATAATTATTCATTATTATTTAAAATGCAGTAATTTTTGGGGGAGTTTTTGTCGGGTTTACAATAAAGGACGAACTATAGCCCATAGTTACTGAAATCTGGATTGCGGCGGTAGCTACCAACCTAGTAAGAGACGATCATGCCCCAGAATAATCTGGGTTGCAGCGGTAGCTATGCATCCTAGTAAAATACGATCACGTCCAATGTTAAGAAATATATAACAACCCATAACACCTAAAAAAAGAGTCAGATCAAAACAAATCCGGGCTGCAGCGGTAGCTAGCAACCTAGTAAGAGACGATCACGTCCAATGTTAAGAAATATAAAAATACATAACTCCTTAAAAGAAAGTCAGATCAAAACAAAAAGTAAACTATTAGAACCGCTTTGTCCGAAATCCCTGTGTAGGAAACTTTCTGTCCCTTGGCTTGAACAGCAAGGGAAATATATTGTCTTGAAAATCAAGAAAAGTGGCAGTTACTACAACATTCTGCCTAAACGGAATATTTTTTTTTCTTTCTTTCCCACAGATAGCTTGGCACTGCAACATCGTAGAGAGTTGTTCAATGGCTCATTTAAAGGAAATTAATTGGGGTAAAAATCTTTCGTAACTAAAATAAAATATTTCTAAGAGATAATATATTTTTCCACTAAAACTGCATTTTTGATGTCTTTTCATACTGCAGTGTTTTCAAAGATATTTGATTTTTGTACATAATCTGGTTTGCAGGGGTAGCTAGCAACCTAGTAAGAGACGATCACGTCCAATGTTAAGAAATATAAAAACCCATAACTCCTAACATAATCTTTTCATTCAAACTAACAAAATACCTGAAAATTTAAAAATTAGTTACAATAAAGAACAACCTCTTGCCTATACTAATCCGGGTTGCAGCGGTAGCTAGAAACCTAGTAAGAGACGATCACGTCCAATGTTAAGAAATATAAAAACCCATAGTTCCTAAAAAAGGAGTCAGATCAAATTCAAAAGTAACCCCTGTAACCCCTGCCTTGTCCGAAACCCCTGTATAGAAAACTTTCAGTCCCTTGGCTTGAACAGCAAGGGAAATATATTGGCTTGAAAATCAAGAAAAGTGGCAGGTACTACAACATTCTGCCTAAACGGGATATTTTTTTTCTTTTTTTTCTTTTTTTCTTTCTTTTCCACAGAAAGAAAATTAATTGGGTTAAAAATCTATAGTTACTAAAATAAATTATTTCTAAAAGAGAATAAATTTTTCCACCAAAAACTGCATTTTTGATGTCTTTTCACACTGCAGTCTTTCAAACATAATCGTATACCAGCGGTAAAATTTGAACCCACGCCTCCGAAGAGACTGGTGACTAACACCAGTGCCTTGGACCACTCGGCCAGGCTGCCTCTCATAAATAATATATATGTGAATTTGGGTTGCAGCAGTAGCTAGCAACCTAGCAAGATCCGGGTTACAGCGGTAGCTAGCAACCTAGTAAGAGACGATCACGTCCAATGTTAAGAAATATAAAAACCCATAGTTCCTAAGAAAGGAGTCAGATCAAATTCAAAAGTACACCATTAGAACCGCCTTGTCCGAAACGCCTGTATAGGAAACTTTCAGTCCCTTGGCTTGAACGGCAAGGGAAATATATTGGGTTGAAAATCAAGAAAATTGGCAGCTATTACAACATTCTGCCTAAACGGGATATTTTTTTTCTTTTTTTCTTTTTTTCTTTTCCACAGATAGCTTGGCACTGGAACATCGTAGAGGGTTGTTCAATGGCTAATTTTAAAGGAAATTAATTGGGGTAAAAATCTATAGTAACTAAAATAAATTATTTCTAAAAGAGAATAGATTTTTCCACCAAAAACTGCATTTTTGATGTCTTTTCACACTGCAGTCTTTCAAACATAATCGTATACCAGCGGTAAGATTTGAACCCACGCCTCCGAAGAGACTGGTGGCTAACACCAGTGCCTTGGACCAGTCGGCCAGGCTGCCTCTCATAAATAATATATGTGTGAATCTGGGTTGCAGCAGTAGCTAGCAACCTAGCAAGAGACGATCAGTCCAATGCTATGAAATATAAAAACCCAAAACTCCTAAAAATAGAGTCAGATCAAAACAAAAGTTCATCATTAGAACTACCTTGTCTGAAACCTTACTAGATAAATAATGAATGTCGTCATAGTTTTTTACATTAAAGGACGAGCTATAGCCCTGAATAACTGGTATCCGGGTTGCGGTGGTAGCGAGCATCCTAGTAAGAGACGATGCGGCCCCATAGTAAGAAATGAAATAGATACATTAAAAAACTATCATTGGAATAAAAACCATTGCATACATTGGACTTTGTTTTATAATAAAGAACGACCTTTTGCCTATACTAAATTTTATACGCCCCTTAAGTATAGTATATATAATAAAGAACGACCTCTTGCCTATACTAAATTTTATACGCCACTTAATTTTAGTAGCGGAAGCTACTAAAATTAAGTGGCGGTGGTAGGTAGCATTATAATTATATTATACATCATTATAAATTATTAAAAGGTTCGAATGTTCAAAGATTTTATAATAAAGAACGACCTCTTTCCTATACTAAATTTTATGGGCCACTTAACTATAGTGTAGGCTAGTACAGTTATTATATTTAAGGTCAATATATTAAAATTTTCCACTAAAAGACGGTCATTGGAATAAAAACCCAATACATACATTTGATTTAGTTAGCTACTTGATTTTTTGAGGCTAGTTTCTTACTATTTCAAAGAAGAAAAAGCCGTAGGCGTTTTCCTGTTTGTAATCAATTAGAGAGAGTTCTACCTTTAAAATGAGTTACGTAGTTCCGGGTTGCAGCGGTAGCTAGCAACCTAGTAAGAGACAATCACGTCCAATGTTAAGAAATATAAAAACCCATAGTTCCTAACAGAGGAGTCAGATCAAAACAAACAGTACACCATTAGAACTGCATTGTCTGAAATCCCTGTATAGGAAACTTTCTGTCCCTTGGCTTGAATAGCAAGAGAAATATATTGGCTTGAAAATCAAGAAAAGTGGCAGCTACTACAACATTCTGCTTAAACGGGATATTTTTTTTTTCTTTTTTTCTTTTCCACAGATAGCTTGGCACTGGAAAATCGTAGAGGGTTATTCAATAGCTCATTTTAAAGGAAATTAATTGGGTTACGAATCTATAGTAACTAAAATAAATTATTTCTAAAAGAGATTAAATTTTTCCACCAAAAACTGCATTTTTGATGTCTTTTCACACTGCAGTATTTCATACATAATCGTATACCAGCGGTAAGATTTGAACCCACGCCTCCGAAGAGACTGGTGGCTAACACCAGTGTCTTGGACCACTCAGCCAGGCTGCCTCTTATAATTTGGGTTGCAGCAGTAGCTAGCAACCTAGTAAGAGACGATCAGTCCCATGCTAAGAAATATAAAAACCCAAAACTCCTAAAAATAGAGTAAGATCAAAACAAAAGCACATCATTAGAACTACCTTGTCTGAAACCCTACTAGATAAATAATGAATGTCGTCATAGCTTTATATTAGAGCTATGACGTGAATAGAAAAACACGAAATTATGTTGTGGTTCCTGAAGACGTCATGAAATAATATCATTGCGCCATGACGTCATCATGAAATAAAATCATTACGCCGTGACGTCATAATTACTACTTAAGAACTACAAAGATGAAAATGGTCTCATTCGTGAATTACATAATGGTTAGAACAAAGCAAGCTGCACGCAAGTTAAAAAAACAGTACTACACAGACAACAGAGATAGTATCTTGAAAAGAGAAAAGCAAAGGTATTCAACCGACCAGGCGTATCGAGAAGTAAAAATTGAGAGAGCCAAACAAAAGATCAAGGAGCCTTATCACAATGATAAACTTTATAGAGAAGCAACAATTGAGCATGCTATACAAAAGAGCAAGGAACGGTATGGTAATGATGAAGATTACAGAGAAGCAAGAATTGAGCAGGCTAGACAAAAGATCAAGGAGCGTTATCAAAATATTGAAGATTACAGAGAAGCAAGAATCTAGCAGGCTAGACAAAAGATCAAGGAGCGTTATCAAAATATTGAAGATTACAGAGAAGCAAGAATCTAGCAGGCTAGACAAAAGATCAGGGAGCGTTATCACAATGATAAACTTTATAGAGAAGCAAAAATTGAGCATGCTATACAAAAGAGCAAGGAACGGTATGGTAATGATGAAGATTACAGAGAAGCAAGAATTGAGCAGGCTAGACAAAAGATCAAGGAGCGTTATCAAAATATTGAAGATTACAGAGAAGCAAGAATCTAGCAGGCTAGACAAAAGATCAAGGAGCGTTATCACAATGATAAACTTTATAGAGAAGCAACAATTGAGCAGGCTAGACAAAAGAGCAAGGAACGGTATGATAATGAAGAAGATTACCGAAACAAACATAAGAAAAAAGTTGCTACCAGAATAATGGGTAGATACTGGGGTGACAAAAGCTATAATGAAAAAATTAAATTCTCTGCGAGGTTGTACCGAAGTACAGTAAAGACCGAACTTCAGCCTATAGTAACTAAAATATCCGGGTTGCAGCGGTAGCTAGCAACCTAGTAAGTGACGATCACGTCCAGTTTTAAGAAATATAAAAACCAATAACTCCTAAGAAAAAGAGTCAGATCAAAACAAAAATGCACCTTTAGAACCACCTTGTCGGAAACCGCTATATAGGAAAATTTCTGTCCCTTGGCTTGAACATCAAGGGAAATATATTGGCTTGAAAATCAAGAAAATTGGCAGCTACTACAACATTCTGCCTAAACGGCATATTTTTTTTTCTTTTTCGCAGATAGCTTGGCACTGGAACATCGTAGAGAGTTGTTCAATGGCTCATTTTAAAGGAAATTAATTGGGTTAAAAATCTTTTGTGACTAAAATAAATTATTTCTAAAAGAGAATCCGAGTTACAGCGGTAGCTAGCAACCTAGTAAGAGACGATCACGTCCACCGTTAAGAAATATAAAAACCCATAGTTCCTAACAAAGGAATCAGATCAAAACAAAAAGTGCACTATTAGAACCGCCTTGTCCGAAACCCCTGTATAGTAAACTTTCTGTTCCTTGGCTTGAACAGCAAGGGAAATATACTGGCTTGAAAATCAAGAAAAGTGGCAGCTACTACAACATTCTGCCTAAACGGGATATTTTTTTTTCTTTTTCTTTCTTTTTCACAGATAGCTTAGCACTGGAACATCATAGAGATTTGTTTAATGGCTCATTTTAAAGGAAATTAATTGGGTTAAAAATCTATAGTAACTAAAATAAATTATTTCTAAAAGAGAATAAATTTTTCCACCAAAAACTGCATTTTTGATGTCTTTTCACACTGCAGTCTTTCAAACATAATCGTATACCAGCGGTAAGATTTGAACCCTCGCCTCCAAAGAGACTGGTGGCTAACACCATTGTCTTGGACCACTCAGCCAGGCTGCCTCTCATAAAAAAATATATATGTGAATTTGGGTTGCAGCAGTAGCTAGCAACCTAGTAAGAGACGATCAGTCCAATGCTAAGAAATATGAAAACCCAAAACTCCTAAAAATAGAGTCGGATCAAAACAAAAGTACATTACATTAAAAGACGATCATTGGAATAACAAACAATTGCATACATTGGAATTAGTTAGCTACTTGATTGTTTGAGGTTCGTCTTACTATTTCAAAGAAGAAAAAGACTTAGGCTTTTTCCTGTTTTTAATCCGTTTATTATCCGGGTTGCAGCGGTAGCTAGAAACTTACAAAAGGACCGATATAGTTCATCCTAAATGGTATTTGTCAATTAGTTTTTTTATATAATCCAGGTTGCAGCATAAAAATAAGGTATCTGCACTCCGGATTCGCGGTTAAGGACCTTTAAGAATTAAAATTGCATAAAGGATCGATATAATAACTGAATCTGACTTGCAGTGGTTATAATAAAGAACGAATATTCAACCGATTGTCTACTAATAAACATATATGACGTAATAAGTGACATGACGTAATATCTGACACCGATTGTGTGCTAATAACCATATATGACGTAATGAGTGATATAAAATCTAATTTTGAAATGAAGAAATCCGGGTTGCAGTGGTTTACAGTACGGACCGAAGTCTATATCATAGTAACTGATCCAACAGAGAAAAGAAAAAGGGGTATTTGGTATATATGACGCCATTTGATTTTAATTTTCTCCACATATGGCATCTTTTTTTCTTTCCGTTTGATTTTCTTCCTCAGCTAGCTGGGCACTGGAAAATCATAGAGAGCTGTATAATGGTTCATTTTAAAAATCCGGGTTGCAGCGGTAGCTAGCGATCTAGTAAGAGATAATCACTTCCAATGTTAAGAAATATAAAAACCCATAACTCCTAATAAAAAAGTCAGATCAAAACAGAAGTACACCATTAGAACCGCATTGTCCAAAACCCCTGTATAGGAAACTTTCTCTCATTTAGTTTGAACAGCAAGGGATATATATTGGCTTGAAAATCAAGAAAAGTGGTGGGTACTACAACATTCTACCTAAACGGCATATTTTTTTCTTTCTTCTTTCTTTTCCACAGATATTTACATTAAAGGACGATCAGTTGAATATCCGGGTTGCAGTGGTAGCTAACAACCTAGTAAGAGACGATCACCTCCAATGTTAAAAAATATAAAACCCTCCAACTCCTAAAAAAAGAGTCAGATCAAAACAAAAAGTACACCATTAGAACCGCCTTGTCCGAATCCTCTATAAAGGAAACTTACCGCCCTTTGGCTTGAATAACAAAGAAAATATATTGGCTTGAAAATCAAGAAAATTGACTTTTACCACGTTATTCTCCACAAACGGGATATTTTTTTCTTTCCGCTTGATCTTTCTGCCTCAGCTAGCTGGGCACTGGAAAATCATAGAGAGCTGTATAATAGCTCATTTTAAAGGAAATTGCAACATCTAGTGCACTTTTGTATTTAAAAATAAAATACTTTTTAAAGTAGAATCAATTTTGTCAAAAAAATTGCATTTTTGATGTATTTTCATACTGCAGTCTTTTCAAAGATATTTGAATTTTGAAGCAATAAAACAGTCCATGTAATGAACTCTATAGTAATAATAGCTACTTGTCTCAATAGTAACCGAAACTCCTGGAACCAAAATTTTCTTTTTTGGCTTAATCGCTAAAATTATTATGTAAACTGCAAAAATATTTATGATGCCTAATCAGTAATAGTAATTTTTTAATTTAAACAACAAAAATACATGAAAATTCTAAAATTAGTTTTGCTTTTTGTCTCCTGGAAGAAATTTTTTTTCATCTCAGTTCAAATTTATTATTGTATCCTGGAACCAAACATTTTTTGGTTTGTAACTCGTAAAGTACGTATCTCCATATTATTGTCTCATAATTGCAATTATTTTAGTTTTCAGTCCAGAATCACTAAACTTATTATGTAAACTGCAAAAATATTTATGGTGTCTAACCAATAATACTAATTTTGTAATTCAAACAAGATAAATACCTGAAAATTTTAAAATTAGTTTTGTTTTATGCTAGGTTTTAGATACTCGACACGGGATTTTGTGTGCTTAATAATTTTAAACCTTGAAAAAATATGGTCTCACGCGAGTGGAAAAAAAAGAAAGAATAACCAAAAACAATATCAAAATAGAACAATCCAAATTTCTACTAATAGAAAACTTTACTACACAAAAAATAAAGCTAACATCCTGAAATATCAGAAAAGTTTATTTAAAAGAGATAAAAATGCCACCGAACGCAATAAAGCTCGAGCACGCGTAAGGATTGCTACTAAGATGTCTTGTGATCCAGGATTTAAGAAAATGATCCGGGTTGCAGCGGTAGCTAGCAACCTAGTAAGAGACGATCACCTCCAATGTCAAGAAATATAAAACCCCCTAACTCCTAAAAAAGAGTCAGATCAAAACAAAAAGTACACCATTAGAACCGCCTTGTCCGAATCCTCTATAAAGGAAACTTACCGTCCCTTTGGCTTGAATAACAAAGAAAATATATTGGCTTGAAAATCAAGAAAATTGACTTTTACCACGTTATTCTCCACAAACGGGATATTTTTTTCTTTCCGCTTTTTTTTTCTGCTCAGCTAGCTGGGCACTGGAAAATCATAGAGAGCTGTATAATAGCTCATTTTAAAGGAAATTGCAACATCTAGTCACTTTTGTATTTAAAATTTATAATAAAGAACGACCTCTTGCCTATACTAAATTATATAGGCCACTTAACTATAGTATAGGTTAGTAAATCACTGAAATAACAAACCATTCCATACATTGGACTTAGTTAGCTAATTGATTGTTTGAGTTTCGTCTCTTACTTCTTAAAGAAGAAAAAGCCGTAGGCTTTTTCCTGTTTGTATTTATAGTTAAAAAACGAACTCAAATCCAAAGAAACTGAACCCTGTGGGTCATTCATATTATCTTCATTATTTTAGCTAGATTATAACTGGAAAATAATCCGGGTTGCAGCGGTAGCTAGCAACCTAGTAAGAGACGATCACCTCCAATGTCAAGAAATATAAAACCCCATAACTCCTAAAAAAGGAGTCAGATCAAAACAAAAAGTACACCATTAGAACCGCCTTGTCCGAATCCTCTATAAAGGAAACTTACTGTCCCTTTGGCTTGAACTAACAAAGAAAATATATTGGCTTGAAAATCAAGAAAATTGACTTTTACCACGTTATTCTCCACAAACGGGATATTTTTTTCTTTTCCGCTTTTTTCTTTTCTGCATCAGCATAGCTGGGCACTGGAACATCGTAGAGAGCTGTATCAATAGCTCATTTTAAAGGAAATTGCAACTATCTAGTCACTTTTGTATTTAAAAATAAAATACTTTTTAAAAGTAGAATCAATTTTGTCAAAAAAATTGCATTTTTGATGTATTTTCATACTAGCCAGTCTATTTCAAAGATAATTATGAATTTTGAAGCAATAAAACAGTCCATGTAATGAACTCTATAGTAATAATAGCTACTTGTCTCAATAGTATATAATAAAGATCGAACTCATGTCACCTATACTAAACGTTAGCATACGCAACTTCACTATTAAATTGAAGATTACAGTATTTCATAGTTTCTTACTAATCAAAGAACGAAAGCATGGGTTTTACCTGATTATCTACATAATAACCGAAGTATATGACGTAATAAGTGATCATGACGTGAATATCTAAAGACCTATTGTGTACTAATAACCATATATGAATTCAATTACCGACGTGACGTAAAAACCTCTGAAAAATATTTATTTATATTTTATTTTCGTTTTTAGTTCAGAATACGCTATAAGCTTATGTAAACTGCAAAAATATTTATGGTGTCTGAACAATAGTTTTAATCTTTTAATTTAGACTAGAAAAATACCTGAAAATTTAAAATTTAGTTTAATTTTTTGTTAAGTTTTTGATACTTGATACGTGACATAAACATTCAACTAATGGTTACATAATGGTTTCAATCAAGCAAGCTATACGCAAGTTGAATCCGGGTTGCAGCGGTAGCTAGCAACCTAGTAAGAGACGATCACGTCCAATGTTAAGAAATATAAAAACCCCTAGTTCCTAAAAGAGGATTCAGATCAAAACAAAATCCGGGTTGCAGCGGTAGCTAGCAACCTAGTAAGAGACGATCACCTCCAATGTCAAGAAATATAAAACCCCCCAACTCCTAAAAAAAGAGTCAGATCAAAACAAAAAGTACACCATTAGAACCGCCTTGTCCGAATCCTCTATAAAGGAAACTTACCTCCTTTGGCTTGAATAACAAAGAAAATATATTGGCTTGAAAATCAAGAAAATTGACTTTTACCACGTTATTCTCCACAAACGGGATATTTTTTCTTTCCGCTTTTTCTTTCTGCTCAGCTAGCTGGGCACTGGAAAATCATAGAGAGCTGTATAATAGCTCATTTTAAAGGAAATTGCAACATCTAGTCACTTTTGTATTTAAAAATAAAATACTTTTTAAAGTAGAATCAATTTTGTCAAAAAAATTGCATTTTTGATGTATTTTCATACTGCAGTCTTTTCAAAGATATTTGAATTTTGAAGCAATATATTATAAAGAACGACCTCTTGCCTATGCTAAATTTTATACACCACTTAATTATAATATAGGTTAGTAATTTAACAGATAGCTTGGGACTGGAACATCGTAGAGAGTTGTTCAATGGTTCATTTTAAAGAAAATTAATGGGGTTAAAAACATTTTGGAATTTAAACAAATATAATAAAGAACGACCTCTTGTCTATACTAAATTTAATAGGCCACTTAGCTATAGTATAGGTTAGTAAAGTTTACATAAAGGACTGATATATTACAGTAAAGAACAAACTTCCAGCCCATAATAACAAAAATAATTTCCTGTTTCTAATCCGGGTTGCAGCGGTAGCTAGCAACCTAGTAAGAGACGATCACGTCCAATGTTAAGAAATATAAAAACCCCTAACTCCTAAAAACAGAGTCGGATCAAAACAAAAAGTACACCATTAGAACCGCCTTGTCCGAAAACCCTATAACGGAAACTTACGGCCCTGCGGCTTGAATAACAAAGAAAATATATTGGCTTGATAATCAAGAAAAGTAACTTTAACCACGTTATTCTCCGCAAATGGGATATTTTTTTCTTTCTTTCTTTTCCACAGATTGCTTGGCACTGGAACATCGTAGAGAGTTGTTCAATGGCTCATTTTAAAGGAAATCTCTAGATCTAGCGCTACTTGTACTTAATTTTTTTTTTAATTAATTTTTTTTTTACGAAAAACTTAATTTTGTATATACAATATTAATCAATGATGTCTTTGGATGTAGTTAGTACATAAAGTCTGGATCATCGAATTAAAGCTGAAACTAAGTAAAGAACAATTATGCCTCCATATATTCACAGTGATGTATAAAATTTCCCATTACATCTGTAAACTGTTCCACAGTTGCCGGTTCATACCTTGGAAGCTTTTCACTAAACATGCAACATTTCTTTTGGATATTACTATGAGGTTTTGCGAAAGCATCTCTAGCTGACTTTTCAACAAAATCCATTCTTTCAGAGATAATTTTAATCTTTAATTTTGAATATTTTTCGTAATCCCGGTAAAACATTCGTAAAATTTTTCTAAATTTACTAAGATCAGCCAGCATTGTTGCCATGTTTTTGGACTTCTGAATATAATTTTTAATTTTGCCCTTATGCGTTCTTTGCAGCTTGTGTAAACTGCAAAATATCCATGGTATCCGAGCAATAGTTTGAATATTTCAATTCAAGCTAGAAAAATACCTTAAAATGTTAAAATTAGTTTTATTTTTGGTTAGGTTCTAACTACCCGATGTGGAATTTACTATGTATTTTCAGATCAAAAAATTCAATTTTTTAATATATTTCATTTTTCAGTTTAGAATCACTAAAGTTATTATGTAAACTGCAAAAATATTTATGATATATGAGCAATAATTTTAATCTTTTAATTCAAACTAACAAAATACCTGAAAATTTAAAAATTAGTTTTATTTTTTGTTAGGTTATGGGTATATGATACGAGTCTTAAGAAGTTTCAATTAGATAAGAATATTATTTCTTGTTTTGTAATAAGATGCCTTCTAATAGAGTTATACGTAATTTAAAAAAACAGTACTATACAAAAAACAGAGACAACATCTTGAAAAGAGAAAAGCAAAGGTATTCAACCGACAAGGCGTATCGAGATGCGAAAATTGAGAGAGCCAAACAAAACAGCAAGGAGTGTTATCTTAATGATGAGGATTATAGACATGCAAAAATTGAGACAGCCAAACAAAAGAGCAAGGAACGGTATGATAACGATAAAGATTACCGAAACAAACATAAGAAAAAAGTTGCTACCAGAATAATGGGTAGATACTTGGGTGCCAAAAGCTATATCGAAAAAATTTAATTCTCTGCGAGGTTGTACCGAAGAACGGATAAGGACAAAGGGAAAAATTACATTCAGAAATACAAGAAGATGGCAAAAATGCTGGCTGATCTTCGTAAATTGAGAAACATTTTACGCATGTTTAACCAGGATCACAAAAAGCACTCAAAATTACAGATTAAAATTCTCTTTGAAAGAGCGGATGCTGTTTAAAAGTCAGCTAGAAATGCTTTGGAAAAGCTTCATAGTAATATCCAAAAGAAATTTTGTCAGTTTAATGAAAAGCTTCCAGGGTATGGATTGGCAATTGCCGAACAGTTTATAGATGCAATGAAAAATATTCGACAACACAGTGAATATACAGAGGCGTACTTTTTAGAATATTCGTATATTAATTTTGGAAGGAGCAATTTATCCGGGTTGCAGCGGTAGCTAGCAACCTAGTAAGAGACGATCACGTCCAATGTTAAAAAAATATAAAAACCCCAAACTCCTATGAAAAGAGTCAGATCAAAACAAAAAGTACACCATTAGAACCGCCTTGTCCGAAACCCCTATATAGAAAACTTACCGCCCTTTGGCTTGAATAACAAAGAAAATATATTGGCTTGAAAATCAAGAAAATTGACTTGAACCACGTTATTCTCCACAAACGGGATATTTTTTTCTTTCTTTCTTTTCCACAGATAGCTTGGCACTGGAACATCGTAGAGAGTTGTTCAATGGCTCATTTTAATGGAAATCTCTAGATCTAGCGCTATTTGTACTTAATTTCTTTTAAATTAATTATTTTTTACGAAAAACATCATTTTTTATATACAATATTGATCAATGACGTCATAGTCTTTGGATGTAGTTAGTACATAAAGTCTCGATCATCGAATTTAAGCTGAAACTTAGTAAAGGACAATTATGCCTCCATATATTCACAGTGATGTATAAGATTTCCCATTACATCTGTAAACTATTCCACAGTTGCCGGTTCATACCTTGGAACCTTTTCACTAAATATGCAACATTTCTTTTGGATATTAATATGAAGTTTTGCGAAAGTATCTCTAGCTGACTTTTCAACAAAATCCATTCTTTCACAGATAATTTTAATCTTTAATTTTGAATATTTTTCGTAATCCCGGTAAAACATTCGTAAAATTTTTGTCAATTTACTAAGATCAGCCTGCGTTGTTGCCACCTTTTGGGACTTCTGAATATAATTTTTAATTTTGTCCTTAATGCTGCGTTCTCTGCAGCTTGTGTAAACTGCAAAAATATCCATGGTATCCGAGCAATAGTTTGAATATTTCAATCAAGCTAGAAAAATACCTTAAAATGTTAAAATTAGTTTTATTTTTGGTTAGGTTCTAACTACCCGATCTGGGATTTACTATGTATTTTCAGACCAAAAAATTCAATTTTTTAATATATTTTATTTTTCAGTTTAGAATCGCTAAAGTTGTTATGTAAACTGCAAACATATTTATGATATCTGAGCAATAATTTTAATCTTTTCATTCAAACTAACAAAATACCTGAAAATTAAAAAATTAGTTTTATTTTTTGTTAGGTTATGGGTACATGATACGAGTCTTAAGAAGTGTTAATTAGATAAGAATATTATTTCTTGTTTTGTAATAAGATGCCTTTTAAGCGAGTTATACGTAATTTAAAAAAAAACAGTACTATACAAAAAACAGAGACAACATCTTGAAAAGAGAAAAGTAAAGGTATTCAACCGACAAGGCGTATCGAGATGCGAAAATTGATAGTGACAAACAGCGTTATTATAATGATGAAGTTTATAGACATGCGAAAATTGATAGTGACAAACAGCGTTATTATAATGATGAAGTTTATAGACACGCAAAACTTGATAGTGACAAACAGCGTTATTATAATGATGAAGTTTATAGACATGCAAAAATTGATAGTGACAAACAGCGTTATTATAATGATGAAGTTTATAGACATGCAAAAATTGATAGTGACAAACAGCGTTATTATAATGATGAAGTGTATAGACATGCAAAAATTGATAGTGACAAACAGCGTTATTATAATGATGAAGTTTACAGACATGCAAAAATTGAGACAACCAAACAAAAGAGCAAGGAACGGTATGATAACGATAAAGATTACCGAAACAAACATAATAAAAAAGTTGCTACCAGAATAATGGGTAGATACTTGGGTGACAAAAGTTATAATGAAAAAATTAAATTATCTGCGAGGTTGTACCGAAGAACGCAAAAGGACAAACGGAAAAATTACATTCAGAAATACAAGAAGATGGCAAAAATGCAGGCTGATATCCGTAAATTGAGAAACATTTTACGCATGTTTAACCAGGATCACAAAAAGCATTCAAAATTACAGATTAAAATTATCTTTGAAAGAGCGGATGCTTTTGAAATGTCGGCAAGAAATGCTTTGGCAAAACTTCATAGTAATATCCAAAAGAAATGTTGTCAGTTTAATGAAAAGATTCCAAGGTATGGATTGGCAACTGCGGAACAGTTTATAGATACAATGGAAAATATTCGACAACACAGTGAATATACGGAGGCGTACTTCTTAGAAAATTCGTATATTAATTTTGGAAGGAGCAATTGCAGTTTATGTAGCAACAATAAAAATATATATATGCAAGCATACCTATCAACAGCGAAGGAAAAGCAATGTTTTTCTTTTATGTCGAAAACGAGCCTTTTAGGGTTATTAGTATATGTCTTTGTAAGACTAATGATTTAGAACAAATTCCTGGAACACCGCCTCAAGAAAAAATTATTTCTAACTGTGTTTTAAACAGTTCTTTTAGTTCTACTGAATATTTGGCAAAAAATGCTCTGTGTTGTAGAACAAACTGTCCTGAAAAGTACAAGACAACTATTGCAAAAGGCTCTGAAACTAGATCTGACAAGGAAATTATGATGGCTGAAATCACCTATAACAATCTGAGTAAACATTCAAAACCGAAAACTGGGCAGCAGGTTGCTTGGCAATGTCATCCTGATATCTGCAAGCTCTATCTGACAGACATTGAATTATGTCAAATTCTTTTTGAAATCCTTGAAAATAATATAGCATTAAAATTTTTAACTGACAAAGTGGTTAATTTCTACCTTGGCGGGTTGGATTATTGTAAAATCAATTAAAGGGACACAAGAAAGCATGGGCATTCGTTATTATAATAAAGAACGACCTCTTGCCTATACTAAATTATATAGGCCACTTAACTATAGTATAGGTTAGTAAATTTACATTAAAAGACGATCACTGAAATAACAAACCATTCCATACATTGGACTTTGTTAGCTACTAATTGATTGTTTGAGTTTCATCTCTTACTATTTAAAAGAAGAAAAAGCCGTAGGCTTTTTACTTTTTGTATTTATAGTTAAAAAACGAACTCAAGTCCAAAGAAACTGAACCCTGTGGTACATTCACATTATCTTCATTATTTTAGCTAGAATATAATAAAGATCAAACTCTTCCCTATACTAACTTCCATACGCAACTTCACTATAGTTAAGATTACAGTATTTATATTTTTACATTAAAAGACAATCACTGAAATAACAAACCATTCAATACATTGGACTTAGTTAGCTACTTGATTGTTTGAGTTTCGTCTCTTATAATATAAGGACCCGTAAGACTACAAAGCTGAAACATTAATGGCTTTATCCAAGCAAGCTTCAAGTAAGTTAAAGATATTAGTACTACACAAAAACAAGGCATAGTATCATGAAAAGAGAAAAGCAAAGGTATTTAATAGACCAGTTGTATGGAAAAGTTAAAATTGAGAGAGAAAAGTCAAGTATTTATGTTAGACAAGGATCTTTTGAAAATTTGCTTCTCTGCAGTAAAATACCTTGTCCAGTCGGGCAAAGCCATTATAATAAAGAACGAATATTTTACCGATTATCTACTAATAACCATATATGACGTAATAAGTGACATGACGTAATATCTAAAACCTACTGTGTACTAATAACCATACATGACTTAATTAGCGACGTGACGTAAAAATTTAAAAAAATTAATTTTTATTTTATTTTCTATTTTAGTTCAGAATCGCTAAAAATATAAACTGCAAAAATATTTATGGTGTCTGAACAATAGTTTTAATCTTTTAATTTTTACAGTAAAGAACGATCTCCCTCCCATTGTAACTGATATGTTACATTAAAAGACGATCATTGGAATAAAAAGTTATTGCCTGCATTGGACTTAGTTAGCTACTTGATCGTTTGAGGTTCGTCTCTTACTATTTCAAAGAAGAAAAAGCCGTAGGCTTTTTCCTGTTTGTAATATTTTACAGCCCATAATTCGTAAAAATAGAGTCAGATCGAAACACAATCCGGGTAGCAGCGGTAGCTAGCATCCGGGTTGCAGCGGTAGCTAGCAACGTAGTAAGAGACGCTCACATCCAATGTTAAGAAATATAAAACCCATAGTTCCTAACAAAGTACTTTTCAAAAGGCATTTCAGAACAATTTCTTTTCTTAATGTCCTTCCTAAACCCATTTTACAAGTTGAAGTACCCATCCTTTTCACCCACAACTTTACTTTGCAGCTTTTTTGAATGCTCCAACACCCAGCAATACTTTTCAAAAGGCGTTTCAGAACAATTTCTTTTCTTAATTTTCTTCCTAAACCCATTTTATAAGATGAAATTCCCATCCTTTCCACCCCCAACTTTACTTTGCAGCTTTTTGAATGCTCCAACACCAAGCAAAACTTTTCAAAAGGCATTTCAGAACAAGTTCTTTTCATAATATCCCTCCTAAGCCTATTTTACAACTTAAAGTACCCATCATTTTCACACCCAAATTTACTTTACAGCTATTTGAATGCCCCAACACCAAGCAATACTTTTCAAATGCATTTTAGAACAATCCCTTTTCTTAAGATCCCTCCTAAACCCATTTTACAAGTTGAAGTACCCATCCTTTTCAACCACAACTTTACTTTACAGCTTATTTAATGCTCCAACACCCAGAAATACTTTTCAAAGAAAATTTAGAAAAAGTTCTATTCATAGTAACCGTCTTTGGACTATCAAACAAATTGACGGCCTACGCAACTTCACGCACAATTGTTATTTACCGTATTTGTATTTCTACAACGCCAAGAGATGCTTTTCATGAGGCATTTCAGAACAATCTATTTTATAAATGACATACCTCAACCCATTCAACCAGAATAAGTAAACTTCTATTTCGCCCACAACATTACTTTACTGCTTTTTAAATGCCAAAACACCAAGCAATACTTTTCAAAAGGCATTTCAGAACAAGTTCTTTTCTTAATGTCACTCCTAAGCCCATTTTACAAGTTGAAGTACTCATCCTTTTAACCCACAACTTTACTTTACAGCTTTTGAGTGCTCCAACACCTAGCAATACTTTCCAAAAGGCATTTAAGAACAAGTTCTTTTCATAATGTCAGGTTAGGTTAGATTAGGTTAGACTAAATTAAATTAGGTTAAGTCAGGTTAGGTTAGCTAAGTTAGGTTAGGTTAGCTAGTAAACATCTCCCCATGTTTAAGTTAGGTTAGGTTAGATTAAGTTATGTTAGGTTAGCCTACGTACGCACGCGTACGAACAAGTTCTTTTCTTACTGTCAGGTTAGGTTAGACTAAATTAAGTTAGGTTAGATTAGGTTCGGTTAAGTCAGGTTAGGTAAGTTAGGTTAGCTAAGTTAGTTTAGGTTAGCTAGTAAACATCTCTCCATGTTTAAGTTAGGTTAGGCTAGATTAAGTTATGTTAGGTTAAGTTAGCCTACGTACGCGCGCGTACTTAGGCTAACCTAACCTAACTTAACCTAACATAATTTAATCTAGTCTAACCTAACCTAACTTAAACATGGAGAGATGTTTACTACCTAACCTAACCTAACTTAGCAAACCTAACCTAACTTACCTAACTTAACCTAACCTAATCTAACCTAACTTAACCTAGTCTAACCTAACCTAACCTGACATTAAGAAAAGAACTTGTTCGTATGCGCGCGTACGTAGGCTAACCTAACTTAACCTAACCTAACATAACTTAATCTAGCCTAACCTAACCTAACTTAAACATGGGAATAGGTTTACTAGCTAACCTAACTTAGCTAACCTAATCTAACTTACCTAACCTGACTTAACCTAACCTAATCTAACCTAACTTAATTTAGTCTAATCTAACCTAACCGGACATTAGGAAAAGAACTTGTGCTGAAATGCCTTTGAAAAGAGTTGCTTGGTTATAGAGCATTCAAAAGCTGTAAAGTAAAGGTGTGAGATAAAAGAATGGGCACTTAATATTGTAAAATGGGTTTAGGAGGGTGATTAGGAAAGAAATGTTCTGTGAAAGGTCTTTTGAAAAGTATTGCTTGGTGTTGGGGCATTCAGAAAGTCGTGAAGTACTCTTGGGGGTTTAAAAAATCGGTACTTAAACTTTTAAAATGGGTTTAGGAATGTCATTAAGAAAAGAACTTGTTGTGTAATGCCCCTTGAAAAGTATTGCTTGGTGTTGGAGCATTCAAAAAGCTGTAAAGTAAAGTTTTGGGTGAAAAGGACGGGTACTTCAATTTGTAAAATGGGTTTAGGATGGTCACTAAGAAAAGAACTTTTTCTTAAATGCATTTTAAGTGTTCTGCTTGGTGTTGGGCATTAAATAAGCTTTAAAGTAAAGTTGTGAGTGAAAAGGATTGGTACTTAAACTTGTAAAATGGATTTAGGATAGATATCTAGGAAATAACTTGTTCTGAAATGTCTCTGAAAAGTATTGCTTGGTGTTTGCGCATTCAAAAGACTGTAAAGTAAAGTTGTGTGTTACAGTAAAGAACGATATCTCAGTAATGTTACAGTAAAGAACATCGTAGAAAGTTGTTCAATGGCTCATTTTAAAGGAAATTAATTGGGTTAAAAATCTTTTGTAACTAAAACAAATTATTTTAAAACAGGATTAATTTTTCCACTAAAAACTGTATTTTTGATGTCTTTCCATACTGCTGTCTTTTCAAAGACATTTGATTTTTGAAGCAATCAAACAGTTCGTGGTAAGGTTGTATTTTAAACTTTATATTCCATAGATAGCTTAGCACTAGAACATAGTAGAGAGTTGTTCAATGGATCATTTTAAATTAAATTAATAACATTCAAGGACGTATTCAAAGGGTTTAGTGGGTTTGAACCCCCCTCCCCCAATATGTTTTTCAGATTTTCATAATAAAGAACGACCTCATGTCTATACTAATCCGGGTTGCAGCGGTAGTTGGCATCTCCTACATCTAGCGCCTTTTGTAATTAAAAATAAAATAGTTTTTAAAGTAGAATCAAGTTTGTCAAAAAACTGCATTTTTGATGTATTTTCATACTGCAGTCTTTTCAAAAGATATTTGAATTTCGAAGCAATCAAACAGTTCATGGTTCGGGTTGAAGCGGTAGCTAGCAAACTTACCGTCCTTTGGCTTGAATATCATAGAAAATATATTGACTTGAAAATCAAGAAAATTGGCTTTAACCACGTTATTCTCCACAAACGGCATCTTTTTTTCATTCTTCTTTTCCACAGATAGCTTGGCACTGGAAAATCGTAGAGAGTTGTTCAATGGCTCATTTTTAAGGAAATTAATTGGGTTAAAAACTTTTTGTAACTAAGACATATTATTGTTAAAACAGGATAAATTTTCTACTAAAAACTGTATGTTTGATGTCTTTTACAATAAAGAACGAACTCTATTTACATTTTGCTACAGCGGTTTGTTGTAGCTAGCAACCTAGTAAGAGACGATCACGTCCAATGTTAAGAAATATAAATTTATATTCAAGAACGTCATTATATGCATGATGATGCAACACACATCATCTGGGTTGCAGCGGTAGCTAGCAACTTGCAAAATTATTTATGGTATCTAAGCAATAGTTTTTATCTTATAATTTAAACTGGAAAAATACCTGAAAATTTAAAAATTAGTTTTAGTTTTTGCTAGGTTTTTGAAACTTGATACAGGGCTGAAAATCCAAAGAGCTATATGAAATAAATGCTTTCAGAAAAACAAAGAAAAAGTAACAATTGGTAATTTCGAGATGGACGTGAATTTGTGGTTTTATATTGTTAGAGTATTGCCATATCTTATTGTGTAAACCATGGTTTTATAATCCGGATTCACTTGTTACTGTAGAGCGACTCGAACTTCTCTCTTCGATGTCAGGAAGAGAGCTCACTAGCCAATGCACTACAGCAACTGATAGTAAACAAGTAATTATAGGGTTGATGATGTGTCTAGAAACTCCTCACGCAGTCACATCGGCAGGTTTCCTAAATTTAGTACAAACAATCTCAATTCTTTGTTGGGGATGAAATGTACATAGAAGTATTTTGTTCAACTTCTGAGGCGAACCATAATTTATACCAAGGTATGGACCGGCAACTCGGGAATAGTTTACAGATGTAATAGAATCAGGGTTGCAGCGGTAGCTAGAAACCTAGTAAGAGATGATCACGTCCAATGTTAAGAAATATAAAAATCCATAGTTCCTAAAAAAGGAGTGATATCAAAACAAAAAGTACACCATTAGAAAAGCCTTGTCCGAATCCCCTGTATAGGAGACTTTCTGTCCCTTGGCTTGAACAGCAAGGGAAATATATTGACTTGAAAATCAAGAAAATTGGCAGCTACTACAACATTCTGCCTAAATGGGATATTTTTTTCTTTGTTGTTTTCCAGAGATATCTTTGCACTGGAACATCGTAAAAAGTTGTTCAATGGCTCATTTTAAAGGAAATTAATTGGGTTAAAAATCTTTTGTAACTAAAATAAATTATTACTAAGAGAGAATAAATTTTTCAATTAATTTACAATAAGAAACGAACTGTAACCCATAGTAACTGAAGTATCAAATCAAGCAACCTAGTAAGAGACGATCACGTCCGATTTTAAGAAATATAAAAACCCATAGTTCCTAAAAAGGAGTCAGATCAAAACAAAAAGTACAGCATTAGAACCGCCTTGTCCGAAACCCCTCTCCAGTAAACTTTCTGTTATTTAGCTTGAACAGCAAGGGAAATATATTGGCTTGAAAATCAAGAAAAGTACTGGTTACTACAACATTCCGCCTAAACGGCATATTTTTTTCTTTCTTTCTCTTCCACAGATAGCTTGGCACTGAAACATCGTGAAGAGTTATTTAATGGCTCATTTTAAAGGAAATCTCTAGATCTAGTGCTGTTAATTCTTAATTTTTTTTAATCAATCATTTTTTACGAAAAACTTAATTTTTATATAAAATATTGATCAATGACGTCATAGTCGTTGGATGTAGTTAGTAGCTCGATCATCGAATTTAAGCTTAAACTAAGTAATGGAAAATTATGCCTCCCTATATTCACAGTGATGTATAAAATTTTCCATTACATCTGTAAACTGTTCCACAGCTGCCGGTTCATACCTTGGAAGCTTTTCATTAAACATACAACAGTTCTTTTGGATATTACTATGAAGTTTTGCGAAAGCATCTCTAGCCGACTTTTCAACAAAATCCATTCTTTCAGAGATAATTTTAATCTTTAATTTTGAATATTTTTTGTAATCCCGGTAAACAATTCGTAAAACTTTTCTCAATTTATAAAGATCAGCCTGCATTGTTGCCATCTTTTTGGACTTCTGAATATAATTTTAAATTTTGTCCTTATGCGTTCTTTGCAGCTTGTGTAAACTGTAAAAATATCCATGGTATCCGAGCAATAATTTGAATATTTCAATTCAAGCTAGAAAAATACCTTAAAACGTTAAAATTAGTTTTATTTTTGGGTAGGTTCTAGCTGCCCGATGTGGGATATAATATGTATTTTCAGACCAAAAAGTTCAATTTTTCAATATATTTTATTTGTCAGTTTAGAATCGCTAAAGTTATTATGTAAACTGCAAAAATATTTATGATATCTGAGCAATAATTTTAATCTTTTCATTCAAACTAACCAAATACCTGAAAATTTAAAAATTAGTTTTATTTTTTTATATTAAAAGACGATAATCATTAAAACAGCTAACCATTGCATATATTGGACTTAGTTAGCAGCCTAATTCTTTGCGGTTTGTCTGTTACTATTCCGAAGAAGAAAAAGCTGTAGGCTTTTTCCTGTTTGTAATCATTTATACTAAAGAGCTTCATCTAGCCCATTTTAACGGAAACATAAATAGGGACTTTGTAATTTTCATCTGTATCATGGCTGTAAAGATGGCTGAAGCCTTGTAAAGAACAAACCATAGCACATATTAGACTAAGTTAGCTGCCTAACTCTCTGAAGTTTGATTCTTCCTATTCCAAATAAGAAAAAGAATAGTGTCCGGATTGCAGTGGTAGCTAGCAACCTAGTAAGAGACGATCATGCCCCATAGTAAAAACTAAAGTAACACAAAACTCCTAAAAATCAACAAGTTTGTGGTAACAAACTGTATAGTAAGAGCGACTTGTCTCAATAGTAACCGAAACTCTAAAAAACGGAATTTTAATATCAATAGATACATCACATGAATCCAATTTTTATACTAATTTTAAATATATAAGTTTCATTAAGTTTACTCATATCCATCAATAGTTAAAAGCCTGAGAAAATTTGCCCTATTTTCAAAAAAAGGGAAGAACACCTCCTAAAAGTCATAGAATCGTAACGAAAACCACAGTATCTGTTTCAGCATATCAGAAAACCTTACTGAAAACCTTAGAGAAAACCTTACCCCAACCTCTAGACCATATAGGATATGTTAAAACATCGTTTTAATGATGTTTATGTTAAAGAACAAATTATAAACCTAGATAGCTGCCTGATTATTTGAGAATCGTCTCTTACTATTCCAAAGAAGAAAAAGCCGTAGGCTTTTTCCTGTTTGTAATTTATAATCTGGGTTCAAGCGGTAGTCATGGTAAAGAACGGACTCAAACCCAGAGAAACCGAACTCTGTGGTTCGTTTATAATATCTTCCCTATTTTAGCTATGATGTAAATAAAACGAGTTTTTTTTTATTATAATAAATAATAGTAAGAGACGAGCATGTCCAATTTTAAGAAATATGAAAACCCATAACTCCTAAAAAAGAGTCCGATTAAAACAAAAAGTACACCATTAGAACCAGAATGTCTGAAAACCCTGTAAAGGAAACTTTCTGTCATTTGACTTGAAGAGGAAGAGAATATATTGGCTTGAAATTCAAGAAAAGTGGCAGCTACTACAGTATTCCGAATAAACGGCATCTTTTTTTCTTTTTTTTAACTACCCGATGTGGGATTGACTATGTATTTTCAGACCAAAAAATTCCATTTTTATATATTTTATTTTTCAGTTTAGAATCGCTAAAGTTATTATTTAAACTGCAAAAATACTTATGATATCTGAGCAATAATCCGGGTTGCAGCGGTAGCTAGCAACCTAGTAAGAGATTACAATAAAGTTATAATAAAGAACGACATGTTGCCTATGCTAAATTTTATACGCCACTTAATTATAGTATATGTTAGTAATTCAACAGATAGCTTGGCACTGGGACATCGTAGAAAATTGTTCAATGGCTCAATTTAAAGGAAATTAATTGGGTTAAAAACCTTTTGTAACTAAAACAAATTATTTTTAAAACAGAATAAATTTTTCCTCTAAAAACTGCATCTTTGATGACTTCATACTGCTGTCTTTTCAAAAATATTTGATTTTTAAAGTTACATTAAGGATTATAATGAAGATCGAACTCTTCCCTTTAATAACTTGCATAGGCAACTTCACTATAGTTAAGATCACAGTATTTATATTATACATCATTATAAATTATAAAAGGTTCAAATGTTCGAAGATTATAGAGTAAAAAAATTTCCCACACCGGGAATTGAACCTGGGCCTGTTAAGTGAAAGTTAACTATCCTAGCCACTAGACCATATGGGACCATAAACAAGTATGATTTAAGATTCATATGCAAATTATTATTTCACCATACCAATTATAATAAGGCCAAAACAAAATCGTTGACTTGCAACCTTACTTTTGACACATTAGTTAAATCTTCATCAGACTTTAAAAATGTTTTGCTAGTTTTACATGAAAGAACGAACCTTAGCCCATAGTAGCAGAAATAAGAATATCTAGGTTGCAGCAATAGTAGCAGAAATAAGAATATCTAGGTTGCAGCTAGGCTAGCAATCTTTTACAGAATCTGGATTTAAGTGGTAGCTAGCAACCTAGTAAGAAACGCCAAATTAAAAGATGATCATTAGAAGAACAAACAATTGCTTATATTGGACTTAGTTAGCTGCCTGATCCTTTGAGGTTCGTCTCTTACTATTCCAAAGAAGAAAACGCCTTAGGATTTTTCCTGTCTGTAATAATACATTAAAAGATAACCATATGTGACGTAATAAGTGAATGCAATATTTATACACGTTCATCTTTCGACAAGTATTGCATTAAACAACGAGCTATAACCTATAGTAATTATAGTAAAGACAGTGGTAGTTATAATAAAAGACGATCATTGGAATAACAAGCAATTGCATACACTGGAATTAGCTAGCTACTTGATTGTTTGAGACTCGTCTCTTACTATTTCAAAGAAGAAAAAGCCTTACGCTTTTTCCTGTGTGTAATCAGTTTATTATCATATCCGGGTTGCAGCGGTAGCTAGAAACCTAGTAAGAGACGACATACGTCCAATGTTAAAATATATAAAAACCTTTAACTCCAAAAAAAAGTCTGATCAAAACAAAAAGAACCCCATTAGAACCGCCTTGTCTGAAATCCCTGTATAGGAATCTGGGTTGCAGCGGTACCTAGCAACCTAGTAAGAGACAATCACGTCCAATGTTAAGAAATATAAAAACCCCTAACTCCTAAAACAAGAGACAGATCAAATCCGGGTTGCAGCGGTAGCTAGCAACCTAGTAAGAGACGATCACGTCCAATGTTAAGAAATATAAAACCCATAGCTCCTAAAAAAGGAGTCAGCTCAAAACAAAAAGTACACCATTAGAACCGCCTTGTCCGAAAACCTTGTATAGTAAACTTTCTGTCCCTTGGCTTGAACAGCAATGGAAATATATTGGCTTGAAAATCAAGAAAAGTGGCAGCTAGTGCAACATTCTGCCTAAACGGGATATTTTTTTTTTGTATCCAGAGATGGCTTGGCACTGGAACATCGTAGATAGTTGTTCAATAGCTCATTTTAAAGGAAATCTCTAGATCTAGCGCCTTTTGCACTTAATTTTTTTTACATAAAGGACCGATATAGCTCATCATAAATGGGGTTTATCAGTTAGGTTTATCTCATATCCGGGTTACAGCGGTAGCTAGCTACCTAGTAAGAGACGATCACGTCCAATGTTAAGAAATATAAAAAGATTTCTGCTAAAAAATCTATACTAATATTTATAATTTTATAAATTATGCATCTACAGCTATTTTTTAACCCAATAAATTTCCTTTAAAATGAGCCATTGAACAACTCTACGATATTCCATTACCAAGCTATCTGTGGAAAAGAAAAAAAGAAAAAAAAGAAAAAAGTAAAAAATATGCCGTTTAGGCAGAATGTTGTAGTAGCTGCCACTTTTCTTGATTATCAAGCCAATATATTTCACTTGCTGTTCAAGCCAAGGGACAGAAAGTTTCCTATACAAGGGTTTCGGGCAAGGCGGTTCTAATGGTGTACTTTTTGTTTTGAGCTGACTCCTTTTTTAGGAGCTATGGGTTTTTATATTTCTTAACATTGGACGTGATCGTCTCTTACTAGGCTGCTAGCTACCGCTGCAACCCGTAAGGCAGCTAACAAAGTCCAATGTATGCAATGATTTGCTCTTCTAATGATCGTCTTTAATATAATTTCTCTTTTCAAGATGCTATCTCTGCTTTTTGTTTAGTACTTACTTACTTACTTACTTAAAGCTCTTGCTCGGCAGCATCGCCAGCGTAGAGGGAACCAGTCGTCAGTGCCGTCAGTCTTCTCCTGAGTGGTCGGTTTAGGTGAGGGATGTCGCTTCAGCCGGGTTGATATTTCTGGAGGCAAGCTGATCACGGATGACGTCCACCCATCTGGTGCGTGGTCTTCCCCTAGGACGCCTCCAGCCGTTTGCAGCTTGGTCGAAATCGAAGATGAGTCGGGCGGGTTTTTGAGCAGCCAGACGGAGCAAATGACCATACAAACGCAGCGAGCGAGACTCAAGCTGCTCGGACAGGGATGGGAGTTTGAAGGACCTGAGGGTTTCCAAATTTCGTACCCTGTCGGACCATCGGGAGTGTTCGATTTTTCGGAGGTGTTTCGTCTGGAAGGCATCTACCTTCAGCGTCTGTGTCAGCAACCAAGTCTCGGCAGAATAGAGCATAACGCTGGCAACCTAAGCAGAATATATTCGTGCTTTTGTGAGGCGGCTGATCTGGGGTTTATGGAAGACTGTTTTTAGAAGGCGACCGAAGACAGAGTTTGCTTTTGCCGCTCTTGCTGATATTTCGGCATCTAGGCTTCCGATTGAGCAGACAATTGAACCAAGGTAGGTAAACTGTTTGACTACCTCTACAGTTTGGCCACAAATATCCACAGATGACAGGGGGTTGGATGGCGTTTTCTCAATGGGCATTAGCTTGGTCTTCGACCAATTTCTTTTCAGACCGAGTTTCTCAGCGGCCGAGGCCAGTGTTTCCAGTGTAGTTTTGAGGTCACTAAAGTTTTCGCATATTAGCGCCACGTCGTCGGCAAAGTCGACGTCTGAAAGAACTCTTCCAGCAAAGTCTATGCCAAACGGCTGCTCCTGCCGTGTATTATTCAGGATGTGGGCTATTACACAATTAAAGAGCTCAGGTACAGCGGCACATCCTTGCCGGAAACCGTTTCTAATTTTGAAATATCCGGAAGGCCGTCCATTTACGATCACCGGACTTTCAGTATTATTACACAGCTCTTTGAGGAGACCGACGATTTTCGTGGGTGCGCCAGCAGACTGGAGGATTAGCATAGTGACTGCCTATTGACAATGACGAAGGCAGATTGAAAATCGACAAAGGCAATGTACGCCTTCCTCTTATATTCAAGAGTTTTCTCTACTAGCTGTCTAATTGTATGGATTTGCTCGGTAGTGGACCTGCCTGGCATGAAGCCAGCTTGCTGGGGGTGACAGAGGGCATGGAGGTAGCTTGTTGCCCGTTTGAGAAAAAGCATAGCGAAGAGCTTTCCAGGAACTGAGAGTAAAGTTATGCCACGATAATTGCTACATTCTGCTTTGCTCCCCTTCCTCTTGTAGACTGGCACAAGTAGGCTCTTCTTCCAGTCTGAGGGGATTTTTTCAGAGCGCCACACAAGGTTAAACAGCATTTTTAGCCAGAGGATCATGGCTGGACCCCTATTTTTAAGGAAATCCGATGTTAGGCCACATATTCCTGGCGCTTTGTTGTTCTTTAGGTTGCGGGTCGCAGCTTTTATCTCCTCATCTGTAAATTCAGGACCATCAGGAGCAGGTATGATAGTAGCCACAGCAGCCGCTAGCTCGTGTTCCGTCTGGTCTGGTGGATCTGAGTTGAGCAGTTTCTCAAAGTGGTCCTCCCACTGGCGGAGGCATTGTGATTGGTCGTAGATATTCTCACCGCTAGCGCTTCGAATGTATGACGTAGTTTTAATGTGCTGACCAGACAGCTCATGAAGAATCTTCTAGGTGGCTCCACTGTCCTTTTTCTTGGCGGCCTCTTGCAGTTCAGATGCCTTGATGTCAATAAAAGCCTTGCGGTATTTATGCAGCATGGAATAGCTCTCTTTGTTTAGCAGTCTGTATGTAGCCATGTCCCCGCCAAGACGTGCTTCTCGCCTGAGCTCTGTGATGGCAAGGGAGTGATTACTGATCCAGTCCTTTTTCTTTCGTTGCCTCATTCCAACAACGTCAGTTGCTGCCGCAAGAGTGTTCTCTTTGAAGGTTACATAAAGGACTGATATAGCTCATCATAAATGGGGTTTGTCAGTTATTAACCAGGTTGCAGCAGTAGCTAGCAACCTATCTGGGTTGCAGCGGTAGCTAGCAACCTAGTAAGAAATTATCACGTCCAATGTTAAGAAATATAAAAACCCTTAGTTCCTAACAAAGGAATCAGATCAAAACAAAAAGTACACCAGTAGAACCGCCTTGTCCGAAACCCCTGTATAGGAAAATTTCAGTATCTTGGCTTGAACAGCAAGGGAAATATATTGCTTGAAAATCAAGAAAAGTGGCAGCTAATAGAGCATTCTGCCTAAACGACATCTTTTTTTTTATTCTTTTTCACACATAGCTTGGCACTGGAATATCGTAGAGAGTTGTTCAAAGGCTCATTTTAAAGGTTATCTGGGTTTCAGCGGTAGCTAGCAACCTAGTAAGAGACGATCCAGGTTGCAGCGGTAGCTAGCAACCTAGTAAGAGACGATCACGTCTAATGTTAAGAAATATAAAAACCCATAGCTCCTAATCCGGGTTTCAGCGGTAGCTAGCAACCTAGTAAGAGACGATCACGTCTAATGTTAAGAAATATAAAAACCCATAGCTCCTAATCCGGGTTGCAGCGGTAGCTAGCAACCTAGTAAGAGACGATTCTCCACTTTGTCTATCGCTCCATATTAATCATATGTTCAATAATATATTTTATATTAGCAGTTACTGTATCCCATTGGCTAAGAGCGTTTCTTTCGAATTCGAAGGATGTGAGTTCAAGTCAATTTGCGGTAACGATTTCCCAAATAATTATCTTTCGAGACCAATAATATCTTTTGATATCTTTCAAGACCAATATTTCATTTCCATCATGTTTGATTGTACTAAGATTTTCCACAATCCATAATTGGCACTGACATATATTACAGTAATCCAATTTGATATTCTTAGCCAGTTTTACATTAAAAAGCGAACTTTAGTCCATAGTAGAAGTATTAAAAAGTACATATAGGGTCTATATATTTCATCATAAATTGTGTCAGCCATGAGTCAAACACTTGTGGCAACGAACTGTGTTGTAATCCGGGTTGCAGCGGTAGCTAGCAACCTAGTAAGAGACGATCAAGTCCAATGTTAAGAAATATAAAAACCCATAGTTCCTAAAAAAGGAGTCGGATCAAATTCAAAAGTACACCATTAGAACCGCCTTGTCCGAAACCCCTGTATAGTAAACTTTCTGTCCCTTAGCTTGAAAAGCAAGGGAAATATATTGGCTTGAAAATCAGGAAAAGTGGCAGCTACTACAACATTCTGCCTAAACGGGATAGTTTTTCTTTTTTTCTTTTGTATCCAGAGATAGCTTGGCACTGGAACATCGTAGAGGGTTGTTCAATAGCTCATTTTAAAGGAAATTAATTGGGTTAAAAACCTTTTGTAAGTAAAATAAATTATTTCTAAAAGAGAATAAATTTTTCCACCAAAAACTACATTTTTGATGTCTTTTCACACTGCAGTTTTTCAAACATCTTTCAAACATAATCGTATACCAGCGGTAAGATTTGAACCCACGCCTCTGAAGAGACTGGTGGCTAACACCAGTGCCTTACACCACTCGGCCAGGCTGCTTCTCATAATTTGGGTTGCAGCAGTAGCTAGCAACCTAGCAAGAGACGATCAGTCCAATGCTAAGAAATATAAAAACCCAAAACTCCTAAAAATACAGTCAGATCAAAACAAAGGTGCATCATTAGAATTATCTTGTCTGAAACCCTACTAGATAAATTAGAGCTATGACGTGAATAGAAAAACACGATATTATGTTGTGGTTTCTGAAGACGTCATGAAATAATATCATTGCGCCATGACGTCATCATGAAATAAAATCATCACGCCGTGACGTCATAATTACTATATAAGAAGCGTCAGAACTGTAAATGTTCTCATTCACAATTACATAATGGTTTCAATCAAGCAAGCTGCACGCAAGTTAAAAAAAGTACTACACAAACAACAGAGATAGTATCTCGAAAAGAAAAAAGCAAAGGTATTTAACCGACCAGGCGTATCGAGAAGTAATAATTGAGAGAGCAAAACAAAACAGCAAGATGTGTTATCACAATGATGAAGATTATAGACATGCAAAAATTGAGACAGCCAAACAAAAGATCAAGGAGCGTTATCAAAATGATGAAGATTACAGAGAAGCAACAATTGAGCAGGCTAGACAAAAGATCAAGGAGCGTTATCATAATGATAAACTTTATAGAGAAGCAAGAATTGAGCAGGCTAGACAAAAGAGCAAGGAACGGTATGATAATGATGAAGATTACCGAAACAAACATAAGAAAAAAGTTGCTACCAGAATAATGGGTAGATACTGGGGTGACAAAAGCTATAATGAAAAAATTAAATTCTCTGCGAGGTTGTACCGAAGAACGCATAAGGACAAAGGGAAAAATTACATTCAGAAATACAAGAAGATGGCAAAAATGCAGGCTGATCTTCGTAAATTGATAAACATTTTACGCATGTTTTACCATGATCACGAAAAGTATTAAAAATTACAGATTAAAATTCCCTTTGAAAGAGCGGATGCTGTTGAAAAGTCGGCTAGAAATGCTTTGGCAAAGCTTCATAGTAATATCCAAAAGAAATGTTGTCAGTTTAATGAAAAGCTTCCAAGGTATGGATTGGCGCTGCGGAACAGTTTATAGATGCAATGGAAAATGTTCGACAACACAGTGAATATACGGAGGCGTACTTCTTTGAAAATTTCTTATATTAATTTTGGAAGGAGAAATTGCAGTTTATGTAGCTGCAATAAAAATATATATATACAAGCATACCTATCAATAGCGAAGGAAAAGAAATTTTTTTCAATTATGGCGAAAACGACCCTGTTAGGGTTATTAGTATATGTGTTAGTAAGACTAATGATTTAGAACAAATTCCTGGAACACCGACTCAAGAAAAAATTATTTCTAACTGTGTTTTAAACAGTTCATTTAGTTCTACTGAAGATTTGGCAAAAAATTCTCTGTGTAGTAGAACAAACTGTCCTGAAAAGTACGAGACAACTATTGAAAAATGCTCTGAATCTAGATCTGACAAGGAAATTATGATGGCTGAAGTCACCTATAACAATCTGAGTAAACATTCAAAACCAAAAATTGGGCAGCAGGTTACTTGGCAATGTCACCCTGATATCTGCAAGCTCTATCCGACGGATATTGAATTATGTCAAATTCTCTTTGATATCCTTGAAAATAATATAGCATTGAAATATTCAACTGACAAAGTGGTTAATTTCTACCTTGGCGGCTTGGATTATTGTGAAATCAATTGCAGGGACACAAGAAAGCATGGGCATTCGTTATACTGTAGCCCAAATGAGGGGTGTCAGAGCTATTTGCGTTCTCTAAGGGCACTAGCTCCACATTTTCCTGTCTTGAACTGTTTCATTAATAGTTTTACAATAAAGAACGACACCTAACCCTTGTTAACTGAAACATAAATAGGGATTATGTAATTTCCATCAGTATCATGGCTGTAGAGATGGCTGAAACCTAGTAAAGAACAAACCATTACAGTAAAGAACACTTCATGTTAAATATTGATCAATGATGCCATAATCATAGTTTGTAGCCAGGTCGTCTCTTACTATTCCAATTAAGAAAAAGCCATAGGCTTTTTCCTGTTTGTAATTTCACAACAAACATTATAAACATTAAAACCATTGCAGACATTGGACTCATTTAGCTACTTGATTGTTTGAGTTTTGTCTCTTGCTATCCGGGTTGCAGCGGTAGCTAGCAACCTTGTAAGAGACGATCACGTCCAATGTTAAGAAATATAAAAACCCATAACTCCTAAAAGAAGAGTCAGATCAAAACAAAAAGTATACCATTAGCATTGTCTTGTCCGAAATTCATATAATGGAAACTTACCCCCCTTTGGCTTGAATAACAAAGAAAATATATTGGCTTGAAAATCAAGAAAATTGACTTTAAACACGTTTTTCTCCACAAAGGGTTTATTTTTTTCTTTCTTCTTCTTTTCCACAGATAGCTTGGCACTGGAACATCGTAGAGAGTTGTTCAATGGCTCATTTTAAAGGAAATTAATGGCGTTAATTCATAATAAAGAACGAACTCTCGCTAATACTAACTCAAATCTTTAATATATTCTGGGTTGCAATGGTAGTTACATTAAAAGACAATCGTTGGAATAACAAACCATTTGCATACATTGGACTTAGGTTACAATAAAGAACGAACTCTTCACTATACTAGCTTGCATATGCAACTTAACTATATTATAGGCTGGTAAAGTTTTATTTAAAGTTAATATGTGGAGTGATTATAGTATCATGATTACAGTAAAGAAGGATATCTCGCCCATAGTAACTGACATATTTTGATTCCCGGGGTAGTTATCAAAAGGACCGATATAGCTTATCATAAATGGTGTTTGTCAATTATCCGGGTTGCAGCGATAGCTAGCAACCAAGTGAGAGACGATCAAGCCCCATAGTAAAAACTAAAGTAACCCATAACTCCTGAAAATAGATTCAGATTAAAACAAGAAGTACACTATTAGAACTGCCTTGTCCAAAACTTCTATATAGCAAACTTACCGTCCTTTGGCTTGAATAAAATAGAAAATATATTGGCTTGAAAATCAAGAAAATTGATTTTAACCATACAGTAAAGAACGATCTCTCGCCCATAGTAACGGATATACGGTGGTTCCAGGGGTAGCTACAAGCTATCCAGTCTGTAGCAGTATCAAAGTTGCAGCGGCAACTGTAGCCCGGAGTCTCTTTACTTTACAACAAAGAACATAAATCGGCTTGTTATCCGGATTGCAGCGGTAGCTAGCAACTTAGTTAGAGACGATCACGTCCAATGTTGAGAAATATAAAAACCCAGAACTCCTAAAAAAAAGAGTCAGATCAAAACAAAAAGTACACCATTAGAACCGCCTTATCCAAAACCCCTGTATAGGAAACTTTCTGTCCCTTTGCTTGAATAGCAAGGGAAATATATTGGCTCGAAAATCAAGAAAAGTGGCAGCTACTGCAACATTCTGCCTAAAGGGATATTTTTTTCTTTTTTTTATTTTTTTATTTTTTCTTTTCCACAGATAGCTTGACTCTGGAACATCGTAGAGAGTTGTTCAATGGCTCATTTTAAATCCGGGTTGCAGCGGTAGCTAGCAACCTAGTAAGAGACGATCACGTCCAATGTTAAGAAATATAAAAACCCATAGTTCCTAAAAAAAAGAGTCAGATCAAAACAAAAAGTACACCATTAGAACCGCCTTGTCCGAAACCCCTATAATAAAGAGCAAACTCTAGCCCATACAGTCTTGAATATTAAAATAAATTATCATATATGCATGATGATAACACATAAACTGCTTAAAACTATAAAACATCAAAACGCAAACAATTATGATATAAATTATAGTGCTATAAACTGTAACACAAATAAGGCTAACAACTATGAGACATAAAAATGCTAACAACTATAATATAAATTTTAGTGCTAACAACTATAATACAAAAATAACATAAAACACATAAAAATGCTAACAACTATAACCCATCATATTTATATCAACTATAACACGTAAAAATGCTATAAACTTTAACACATAAAATGCCAACAATTATAACATATAAAAATAACAACTATAAATTCTACAATTCAACACAAATATTACTAACATCTATAACACAAAAAATTGCTAACGAATATAACATATCAAAATCCTAACAACTATGATGTAAATAATAGAGCTAAGAAGTATAACACAAATAAACCTAACAACTATAACACAAAAAACACTAACAACTATAGGCCTAACACATAAAAATGCCAACAACTAGAACGCATAAAATTACAATTATAATTTCATCATGTCAAAGATTGATTAATGATGTCATATTCCTAGGTTGTAGCCAGGTCGTCTCTTGCTATTCCATTTAAGAAAAATCCATAGGCTTTTTCCTGTTTGTCATATTAAGGATTGATTCCGGGTTGGAACGGTAGCTAGCAACTTAGTAAGACGATCGCATCAAATACTAAGAAATAAAATCCGGGTGGCAGTGGTCGCTAGCAACCAAGTAAGAGACGATCACGTCCAATGTTAAGAAATATAAAAACCCCTAACTCCTAGAAAAAATGTCAGATCAAAACAAAAACTACACCATTAGAACCGCCTTTTCCGAAACCCCTATAAAGAAAACTTACCGCCCTTTGGCTTCAGTAACAAAGAAAATATATTGGCTTGAAAATCAAGAAAATTGACTTTAACCACGTTATTCTCCATAAACGCAATATTTTTTTTCTTTCTTCTTTTCCACCGACAGCTTGGCACTGGAACATCGTAGAGAATTGTTCAATGACTCATTTTAAAGGAAATCTATAGATCTAGTGCTATTTGTACTTAATTTTTTTTTTAATAGAATCAATTTTTTTTTGAAAAACTAAATTTTTTATGTACAATGTTGATCAAGGACGTCATAGTCGTTGGATGTAGTTAGTACATAATAACTACCCGACGTGAGATTTAATATGTATTTCCAGACCGTAAAATTCAATTTTTTTATATATCTTATTTTCAGTTTAGAATCGCTAAAGTTATTATGTAGACTGCAAAAATATTTATGATATATGAGCAATGATTTTAATCTTTTCATTCAAACGAACAAAATACCTGAAAATTTAAAAATTAGTTTTTTTGGTTATTGGTACTTGATACGAAAAAATTATAATAAGATAATTAAGATGGTAATAAGATGCCTTCTAAGCGAGTTAAAAGTAATTTAAAAAAACAGTACCACACAAAAAGCAGAAAAAGCATCCTGAAAATAGAAAAGCAAAGATAGTCAACCGACCAGGTGCAACAAGATGCAAAAATTGATAGTGACAAACAGCGTTATTATAATGATGAAGTTTATAGACATGCAAAAATTGAGACAGCCAAACAAAAGAGCAAAGAAAGGTATGATAATGATAAGGATTACCGAAACCAACATAAGAAAAAAGTTGCTAATAGCATAATAGGTAGATACTGGGGTGACAAAAGCTATAATGAAAAAATTAAAACCTCTGCGAGGTTGTGCCGAAGAACGCATAAGGACAAAGGGAAAAATTACATTCAGAAATACAAGAAGATGGCAAAATAGTACATAAAGGCTCGATCATCGAATAAAGCTGAAACTAAGAAAAGGGCAATTATGCCTTCATATATCCACAGTAATGTCTAAAAATACCTTAAAATTTAAAAATTAGTTTTATTTTTGATTAGGTTCTAACTACCCGACGTGGGATTTAATATGTATTTCCAGACCAAAAAATTAAATTTTTTATATATCTTATTTTTCATTTTAAAATCGCTAAAATTATTATGTAAACTGCAAAAATATCTGTGATATCTGAGCAATAATTTTAATCTTTTTATTTAAACTAACAAAATACCTGAAAATTTAAAAATTAGTTTTACTTTTTCCTTAGTTTTATAACTCCTAAAAATAGAGTCAGATCAAAATATAATAAAGAACGACCTCTTGCCTATACTAAATTTTATCGGCCAGTTAGCTATAGTATATTTCCGGGTTGCAGCGGTAGCTGGACACCTAATAAGAGATCATCCGGGTTGCAGCGGTAGCTAGCAACCTAGTAAGAGACGATCACGTCCAATGTTAGGAAATATAAAAACCCATAGTTCCTAACAGAGGAGTCAGATCAAAACAAAAAGTACACCATTAGAACCGCCTTGTCCGAAACCCCTGTATAGAAAACCTTCTGTCCCTTGGCTTGAACAGCAAGAGAAATATATTGGCTTGAAAATCAAGAAAAGTGGCAGCTACTACAACATTCTGCCTAAACGGGATATTTTTTTCTTTTTTTTCTTTTGTATCCAGAGATAGCTTGGCACTGGAACATCGTAGAGAGTTGTTCAATGGCTCATTTTAAAGGAAATTAATTGGGTTAAAAATCTATTGTAACTGAAATAAATTATTTCTAAAAGAGAATAAATTTTTCCACCAAAAACTGCATTTTTGATGTCTTTTCACACTGCAGTCTTTCAAACATAATCGTATACCAGCGGTAAGATTTGAACCCACGCCTCCAAAGAGACTGGTGGCTAACACCAGTGCCTTAGACCACTCGGCCAGGCTGCCTCTCATAATTTGGGTTGCAGCAGTAGCTAGCAGCCTAGCAAGAGACGATCAGTCCAATGCTAAGAAATATAAAAACCCAAAACTCCTAAAAATACAGTCAGATCAAAACAAAAGTACATCATTAGAACTACCTTGTCTGAAACCCTACTAGATAAATTAGAGCTATGACGTGAATAGAAATACACAAAATTATATAGTTGTTTATAATTCTAATGGTGGCAGTTACTACAACATTCTGCTTAAACGGGATATTTTTTTCTTTCTTGTTATCCAGAGATAGCTTTGCACTAGAACATCGTAGAAAGTTATTCATTATAATAAAGAACGAACTTTAGCCTATACTAACTGAAATGTTTATGATAAATATTATCCAGGTTGCAGCAGTAGCTAGCAACCTAGTAAGTGACGATCAAGTCCAATGTTAAGAATTCAGTTTGCAGTGGTAGCTAGCTACCTAGTAAGAGATTTACAATAAAGAACGATCTCTCACCCATAGTTTACAATAAAGAGCGATTACATTAAAGGGCGATCACTGGAATAATAAACCATTGCATACATTGGACTTAGTTTAGTTACTTGATTTTCTTAGGTTCGTCTCTTACTATTTCAAAGAGGAAAAAGCCGTAGGCTTTTTCCTTTTCCGGGTTGCAGCGGTAGCCAGCAACCTAGTAAGAGACGATCACGTCCAATGTTAAGAAATATAAAAACCCCTAACTCCTAAGAAAAGAGTCAGATCAAAACAAAAATTACACTATTAGAACCACCTTGTCCAAAACCCCTATTAAGGAAACTTATCACTCTTTGGCTTGAATAACAAAGAAAATATATTGGCTTGAAAATCAAGTAAATTGACTTTAACCAAGTTATTCTCCACAAACGGGATATTTTTTTCTTTCCGCTTGATTTTCCTCCTCAACTAGCTGGGCACTGGAACATCATAGAGAGCTGTATAATAGCTCATTTTAAAGGAAATTGTAACATCTAGTCACTTTTGTAATTAAAAATAAAATACTTTTTAAAGTAGAATCAATTTTGTCAAAAAATTGCATTTTTGATGTATTTTCATACTGCAGTCTTTTCAAAGATATTTGATCCGGGTTGCAGCGGTAGCTAGCAACCTAGTAAGAGACGATCACGTCCAATGTTAAGAAATGTAAAAACCCATAGTTCCTAAAAAAGGATTCAGATCAAAACAAAAAGTACACCATTAGAACCGCCTTGTCCGGAACCCCTGTATAGGAAACTTTCTTTCATTTGGCTTGAACAGCAAGGGAAATATATTGGCTTGAAAATCAAGAAAAGTGGCAGCTACTACAACATTCTGCCTAAACGGGATATTTTTTCTTTCTTTTTATCCAGAGATAGCTTTGCACTGGAACATCGTAGAAAGTTGTTCAATGGCTCATTTTAAAGAAAATTAATTGGGTTAAAAACCTTTTGTAACTAAATTATTTTAATACACACATAAAAAATCAATTTCAGTCAAGAGAATCCAATATAGTACTAATTAATATAAGTTTTATTTAGACTTTAAATAGATAAATATGTAAAAATCATCCCTGGCAGGATTTGAACCTGCAGCCTTGGGATTAGAATTTTACATTAACGATCGATAACGTTCATGATAAATGGGGCCTAACCGAGTAAAGAACAAACCATAGCACATAGTTCTCCCCGATATATAATAAAGAACGACCTTTTGCTTATACTAATCCGGGTTGCAGCGTTAGCTAGCAACCTGGTAAGAGACGATCACGTCCAATGTTAAGATATATAAAAACCCATAGCTCCTAAAAAAGGAATCAGATCAAAATAAAAAGTACACCATTAGAACCGCCTTATCCGAAATCTCTATATAGTAAACTTTCTGTCCCTTTGCTTGAACAGCAAGGGAAATATATTGTCTTGAAAATCAAGAAAAGTTGCAGCTACTACAACAATCTGCCAAAATGGGATATTTTTTTTTCTTTTGTATCCAGAGATAGCTTGGCACTGGAATATCGTAGAGAGTTGTTTAATAGCTCATTTTAAAGGATATTAATTGGGTTAAAAACCATTAGTAACTAAAATAAATTATTCCTTAAAGAGAATAAAATTCCACCAAAAACTGCATTTTTGATGTCTTTTCATGCTGCAGTCTTTTCAAAGATATTTGATTTTTGTACATCCAGGTTGCAGCGGTAGCTAACAACCTAGTAAGAGACGATCACGTCCAATGTTAAGAAATATTATAAAAAAAAAAATTTAAAAACCCATAACTCCTTAAAAAATAGTCAGATTAAAAAAAAAACTGTATCCGGGTTGCAGCGGTAGCTAGCAACCTAGTAAGTTAAGAAGTATAAAAACCCATAGTTCTTAACAGAGGAGTCAGATCAAAACAAAAAGTACACAGTATAGGAAACTTTCTGTCCCTTGGCTTGAACAGCAAGGGAAATATATTGGCTTGAAAATCAATAAAAGTGGCAGCTACTACAACATTCTGCCTAAACGGCATATTTTTTTCTATCTTCTTTTCCACAGATAGCTTGGTACTGGAACATCGTAGAGAGTTGTTCAATGGCTCATTTTAAAGGAAATCTCTAGATCTAGCAACTTTTGCACTTAATTTTTTTTTCAATTAATTATTTTTTACGAAAAACTTAATTTATTATATACAATATTGACCAATGACGTCATAGTCGTTGGATGTAGTTAGTATTACATAATTATAATAAAAAACGAATATTTTACCGATTATCTACTAATAACCATATATGACGTAATAAGTGACATGACGTAATATCTAAAACCTATTGTGTACTAATAACCATATATGACTTTACGAGCGACGTGACGTAAAAATTGAAAAAATTAATTTTTATTTTATTTTCATTTTTAGTTCAGAATCGCTAAAGTTATAAACTGCAAAAACATTTATGGTGTCTGAACAATAGTTTTAATCTTTTAATTTAGACTAGAAAAATACCTGAAAATTTAAAAATTAGTTTAATTTTTTGTTATGTTCTTTATACTTGATACGGGACATAAAAATTCAACTAATGGTTACATAAGGGTTTCAATCAAGCAAGCTACACGCAAGTTCAAAAAAGAGTACTACCAAAAAAACAGAGATAGATAGCATCTTGAAAAGAGAAAAGCAAAGGTATTCAACCGACCAGGTGTATCGAGATGCGAAAATTGATAGTGACAAACAGCGTTATTATAATGATGTAGTTTATAGACATGCGAAAATTGAGACAGCCAAACAAAAGAGCAAGGAACGGTATGATAACGATATAGATTACCGAAACAAACATAAGAAAAAAGTTGCTACCAGAATACTGGGGTGACAAAAGCTATAGTCAAAAAATTAAATTCTCTGCGAGGTTGTACCGAAGAACGCATAAGGACAAAGGAAAAAATTACATTCAGAAATACAAGAAGATGGCAAAAATGCAGGCTGATCTTTGTAAATTGAGAAACATTTTACGCATGTTTTATCGGGATCACGAAAAGTATTCAAAATTACAGATTAAAATTCTCTTTGAAAGAGCGGATGCTGTTGAAAAGTCGGCTAGAAATGCTTTGGCAAAGCTTCATAGTAATATCCAAAAGAAATGTTATCAGTTTAACGAAAAGCTTCCAAGGTATGGATTGGCAACTGTTATAATAAAGAAAGACCTCTTGCCTATATTAAATTTTATACGCCACTTAATTATAGTATATCCGGGTTGCAGCGGTAGCTAGCAACCTAGTAAGAGACGATCACCTCCAATGTTAAGAAATATAAAACCCCCCAACTCCTAAAAAAAGAGTCAGATCAAAACAAAAAGTACACCATTAGAACCGCCTTGTCCTAATCCTCTATAAAGGAACCTTATCGCCCTTTGGCTTGAATAACAAAGAAAATATATTGGCTTGAAAATCAAGAAAATTGACTTTTACCACGTTATTCTCCACAAACGGGATATTTTTTTCTTTCCGCTTTTTTTTCCTGCTCAGCTAGCTGGGCACTGGAAAATCATAGAGAGCTGTATAATAGCTCATTTTAAAGGAAATTGCAACATCCAGTCACTTTTGTAATTAAAAATAAAATACTTTTTAAAGTAGAATCAATTTTTTCAAAAAAATTGCATTTTTGATGTATTTTCATACTGCAGTCTTTTCAAAGATATTTGAATTTTGAAGCAATCAAACAGTTCATGGTAATGAACTCTATAGTAAAAATAGCTACTTGTCTCAATAGTAACCGAAACTCCTGGAACCAAAATTTTCTTTTTTGGCCTAATCGCTAAAATTATTATGTAAACTGCAAAAATATTTATGATGCCTAATCAGTAATAGTAAGTTCTTAATTTAAACAACAAAAACAAATGAAAATTTTATAATTAGTTTTACTTTTTGTCTCCTGGAAGAAAAATTTTTTTCATCTCAGTTCAAAGTTATTATTGTATCCTGGAACCAAACTTTTTTTGGTTTGTAACCCGTAAGCCATATTATTGTCTTATAATTCCAATTATTTTAGTTTTCAGTCCAGAATCGCTAAACTTATTATGTAAACTGCAAAACTATTTATGGTGTCTAACCAATAATACTAATTTTGTAATTCAAACAAGATAAATACCTGAAAATTTAAAATTAGTTTTTGATTTATGCTAGGTTTTAGATACTCGAAACGGGGTATTGTGTACTTAATAATTTTAAACCTTGAAAAAATATGGTCTCACGCGAGTGGAAAAAAAGAAAGAATAACCAAAACAATATCAAAATAGAGCAATCCAAATTTCTACTAATAAAAAACTTTACTACACAATATAATAAATATCAAACTCTTCCCTATACTAACTTGCATACGCAACTTCACTATAGTTAAGATTACAGTATTTATATTTTTACATTAAAAGACGATCACTGAAATAACAAACCATTCCATACATTGGACTTAGTTAGCTACTTGATTGTTTGAGTTTCGTCTCTTACTATTTAAAAGAGGAAAAAGCCCTAGGCTTTTTCCTGTTTGTATTTATACTTAAAAAACAAACTCAAGTCCAAAGAAATTGAACACTCTGGTTCATTCATATTATCTTCATTATTTTAGCTAGAATGTAAATAAACAAGTTTCTTTTTTAAATTTTAAATTGAAAAGATAGTGCTTTTAATTCAACATATTGAAATTTATAATAAAGAACGACCTCTTGCCTATACTAAATTTTATACATCACTTAATCGGGTTGCAGCGGTAGCTAGCAACCTAGTAAGAGACGATCACGTCCAATGTTAAGAAATATAAAAACCCATAGTTCCTAACAAAGGAGTCAGATCAAAACAAAAAGTACACCATTAGAACTGCCTTGTCCGAAACCCCTTTATAGGAGACTTTCTGTCCCTTGGCTTGAACAGCAAGGAAAATATAGTGGCTTGAAAATTAAGAAAAGTGGCAGCTACTACAGCATTCTGCCTAAATGGGATATTTTTTTCTTTCTTTTTTTCTTTTCCACAGACAGCTTGGCACTGGAACATCCTAGAGGGTTGTTCAATAGCTCATTTTAAAGGAAATTAATTGGGTTAAAAACCTTTTGTAACTAGAATAAATTATTTCTAAAAGAGAATAAATTTTTCCACCAAAAACTGCATTTTTGATGTCTTATCACACTGCAGTCTTTCAAACATAATCGTATACCAGCGGTAAGATTTGAACCCACGCCTCCAAAGAGACTGGTGGCTAACACCAGTGCCTTGGACCACTCGGCCAGGCTGCCTCTCATAAATAACTATATATGTGAATCTGGGTTGCAGCAGTAGCTAGCAATCTAGTAAGAGACGATCAGTCCAATGCTAAGAAATATAAAAACCCAAAACTCCTAAAAATAGAGTCAAATCAAAACAAAAGTACATCATTAGAATTACCTTGTCTGAAACCCTACTAGATAAATAATGAATGTCGTCATAGTTTTATATTAGAGCTATGACTTGAATAGAAAAACACGAAATTATATTGTTGTTTCTGAAGACGTCATGAAATAATATCATTGCGCTATGACGTCATCATGAAATAAAATCATTACGCCTTGACGTCATAATTACTATATAAGAAGCGTCAGAACTGTAAATGTTCTCATTCATAATTACATAATGGTTTCAATCAAGCAAGCTGCACGCAAGTTAAAAAAACAGTACTACACATACAACAGAGATAGTATCTTGAAAAGAGAAAAGCAAAGGCATTCAACCGACCAGGCTAATCGAGAAGTAAAAATTGAGACAACCAAACGAAAGATCAAGGAGCGTTATCAAAATGATAAACTTTATAGAGAAGCAACAATTGAGCAGGCTAGACAAAAGAGCAAGGAACGCTATGATAATGATAAAGATTACAGAGAAGCAAGAATTGAGCAGGCTAGACAAAAGAGCAAGGAACGGTATGATAATGATGAAGATTACCGAAACAAACATAAGAAAAAAGTTGCTACCAGAATAATGGGTAGATACTGGGGTGACAAAAGCTATAATGAAAAATTAAATTCTCTGCGAGGTTGTACCGAAGAATGCATAAGGACAAAGGGAAAAATTACATTCAGAAATACAAAAAGATGGCAAAAATGCAGGCTGATCTTCGTAAATTGAGAAACATTTTACGCATGTTTTATCAAGATCACGAAAGGTATTCAAAATTACAGATTAAAATTCTCTTTGAAAGAGCGGATGCTGTTGAAAAGTCGGCTAGAAATGCTTTGGCAAAGCTTCATAGTAATCCGGGTTGCAGCGGTAGCTAGCAACCTAGTAAGAGACGATCACCTCCAATGTCAAGAAATATAAAACCCCCCAACTCCTAAAAAAAGAGTCAGATCAAAACAAAAAGTACACCATTAGAACCGCCTTATCCGAATCCTCTATAAAGGAAACTTACCGCCCTTTGGCTTGAATAACAAAGAAAATATATTGGCTTGAAAATCAAGAAAATTGACTTTTATCACCTTATTCTCCACAAACGGGATATTTTTTTCTTTCCGCCTGATTTTTCTCCTTAGCTAGCTGGGCACTGGAAAATCATAGAGAGCTGTATAATTGCTCATTTTAAAGGAAATTGTAACATCTAGTCACTTTTGTAATTAAAAATAAAATACTCTTTAAAGTAGAATCAATTTTGTCAAAAAAATTGCATTTTTGATGTATTTTCATACTGCAGTCTTTTCAAAGATATTTGAATTTTGAAGCAATCAAACAGTTCATGGTAATGAAATCTAGTTTTGACTTCAGAATCTCTTAAGTTATTATGTAAACTGCAAAAATATTTATTATGTCTAACCAATAATACTAATTTTGTAATTCAAACTAGAGCAATACCTGACAATTTTTGAATTAGTTTTGTTTTTTGTCTGCTGGAACCAAAATTTTCTTTTTTGGCTTAATCGCTAAAGTTATTATGTAAACTGCAAAAATATTTATGATGCCTAATCAGTAATAGTAAGTTCTTAATTTAAACAACAAAAATACATGAAAATTTTATAATTAGTTTTACTTTTTGTCTCCTGGAAGAAAAATTTTTTTCATCTAAGTTCAAAGTTATTATTGTATCCTGGAACCAAATTTATTTTGGTTTGTAACCCGTAAAGTAAGTATCTCCATATTATTGTCTTATAATTGCAATTATTTTAGTTTTCAGTCTAGAATCGCTAAACTTATTATGTAAACTGCAAAAATATTTATGGTGTCTAACCAATAATACTAATTTTGTAATTCAAACAAGATAAATACCTGAAAATTTTAAAATTAGTTTTGTTTTATGCTAGGTTTTAGATACTCGACACGGGGTATTGTGTACTTAATAATTTTAAACCTTGAAAAAATATGGTCTCACGCGAGTGGAAAAAAAGAAAGAATAACCAAAAAAAAATATCAAAATAGAGCAATCCAAATTTCTACTAATAGAAAACTTTACTACACAAAAAATAAAGCTAATATCCTGAAATATCAGAAAAATTTATTTAAAAGAGATAAAAATGCCACCGAACGCAATAAAGCTCGAGAACGCGTAATTATTGCTACTAAAATGTCTTGTGATCCAGGATTTAAGAAAATGAAATATGACAGAGGAAAACAGAGGTATGTTACGGATCAGGGGTATCGAGAATCCGGGTTGCAGCGGTAGCTAGCAACCTAGTAAGAGACGATCACGTCCGATGTTAAGAAATATAAAAACCCCTAACTCCTAAAAAAGGAGTCAGATCAAAACAAAAAGTACACCATTAGAACCGCCTTGTCCTAAATCCCTGTATAGTAAAATTTCTGTCCTTTGACTTGAACAGCAAGGGACATATATTGGCTTGAAAATCAAGAAAAGTGGCAGCTACTACAACATTCTGCCTAAACGGGATATTTTTTTCTCTTTTCTTTGTTTCCAGAGATAGCTTGGCACTGGAACATCGTAGAGGGTTGTTCAATAGCTCATTTTAATTTACAATAAAGAACGACACCTTGCCCATGTTAACTGAAACCTAAATAGGGATTATGTAATTTCCAATAGTATCATGGCTGTAGAGATGGCTGAAATTACAGTAAACAACGAACTTCAGCCCATAGTAACTAAAGTAAGATTACAAATTTAAGACTAAAACAAGTACTTTGTTTGCTTTGGTATGAAATACTGCCAGCGTTGGGATTTGAACCCACACTTCGAAAGATATGGGTGGCTCAAATCCGGGTTGCAGCGGTAGCTAGCAACCTAGTAAGAGACGATCACGTCCAATGTTAAGAAATGCACAAACACATAGTTTCTAGAAAAGGAGTCAGATCAAATTCAAAAGTACACCATTAGAACTGCCTTATCCGAAACCCCTTGAAAGGAAACTTACCGCCCTTTGGCTTGAACAGCAAGGGATATATATTGACTTGAAAATCAAGAAAAGTGGCAGCTACTACAACATTCTGCCTAAACGGGATATTTTTTTTTCTTTTTTCTTCTTTTCCAGAGATAGCTTGGCACTGGAACATCGTAGAGAGTTTATGATAAAGAACGACCTCTTGCCTCTACTAAATTCTATACGCCACTTAATTATAGTATAGTCCGGGTTGCAGCGGTAGCTAGCAACCTAGTAAGAGATGATCACGCCCCATAGTAAATACTAAAGTAACCCATAACTCCTGAAAACAACGTCAGATCAAAACAAAAAGTACACCACTAGAACCACCTTGTTCTAAACACCTATAAAGGAAACTTACCGCCCTTTGGCTTGAATAATAAAGAAAATATCTTGGCTTGAAAATCAAGAAAATTGACTTTAACCACGTTATTCTTCACAAACGGGATATTTTTTCCTTCTTCTTCTTCTTCTCGTCCACAGATAGCGTGGTACTTAAACATCGTAGAGATCCGGGTTGCAGCGGTAGCTCGCAACTTATATCCGGGTTGCAGCGGTAGCTAGCAACCTAGTAAGAGACGATCACCTCCAATGTCAAGAAATATAAAACCCCCCAACTCCTAAAAAAAGAGTCAGATCAAAACAAAAAGTACACCATTAGAACCGCCTTGTCCGAATCCTCTATAAAGGAAACTTACCTCCCTTTGGCTTGAATAACAAAGAAAATATATTGGCTTGAAAATCAAGAAAATTGACTTTTACCACGTTATTCTCCACAAACGGGATATTTTTTTCTTTCCGCTTTTTCTTTCTGCTCAGCTAGCTGGGCACTGGAAAATCATAGAGAGCTGTATAATAGCTCATTTTAAAGGAAATTGCAACATCTAGTCACTTTTGTATTTAAAAATAAAATACTTTTTAAAGTAGAATCAATTTTGTCAATTTTATAATAAAGATCGAACTCTTCCCTATACTAACTTGCATACGCAACTTCACTATAGTTAATTATAACTTAATTATAGTATAGGTTAGTAATTCAACAGATAGCATGGCACTGGAATATCGTAGAGAGTTGTTCAATGGCTCATTTTAAAGGAAATTAATTGGGTTAAAAGCCTTTTGTAATTAAAACAAATTATTTTTATTACATTAATCCGGGTTGCAGCGGTAGCTAGCAACCTAGTAAGAGACGATCACCTCCAATGTCAAGAAATATAAAACCCCCCAACTCCTAAAAAAAGAGTCAGATCAAAACAAAAAGTACACCATTAGAACCGCCTTGTCCGAATCCTCTATAAAGGAAACTTACCTCCCTTTGGCTTGAATAACAATTACATTAAAGGACGATCATTGAAATTATCATAAAGAACGACCTCTTGCCTATACTAAATTTTATACGCCACTTAATTATAGTATAGGTTAGTAATTCCACAGATAGCTTGGCACTGGAACATCGTAGAGAGTTGTTTAATGTCTCATTTTGAAGGAAATTAACGGGGTTAAAAATCTTTTGTAATTTTCCGGGTTGCAGCGGTAGCTAGCAGCCTAGTAAGAGACGATCACGTCCAATGTTAAGAAATATAAAAACCCATAGTTCCTAACAGAGGAGTCAGATCAAAACAAAAAGTACACCATTAGAACCGCCTTGTCCGAAACCCCTGCAATGGAAATTTTCTGTCATTTGGCTTGAACAGCAAGGGAAATATATTGGCTTGAAAATCAAGAAAACTGACTTTAACCACGTTATTCTCCACAAACGGCATATTTTTTTTTCTTTTTTCTTTCTTTTCCACAGATAGCTTGGCACTGGAATATCGTAGAGAGTTGTTCAATAGCTCATTTTAAAGGAAATTAATTAGGTTAAAAATCTTTAGTAGCTAAATTTCTAAAATTCTCGTAAATTATTTCTAAAAGAGAATAAATTTTTCCACCAAAAACTACATTTTTGATGTCTTTTCATGCTGCAATCTTTTCAAAGATATTTGATTTTTGTACATAAATCACAATCGTATACCAGCGGTACGATTTGAGCCCACGCCTAAGAAGAGACTGGTGGCTAACACCAGCGCCTTGGACCACTCGGCCAGCTTGCCTCTCATAACTATATATGTGAATCCGGGTTTCAGCAGTAGCTAGCAACTTAGTAAGAGACGATCAGTCCAATGCTAAGAAATATAAAAACCCAGAACTCCTAAACATAGAGTCAGATCAAAACAAAAGTACATATTTAGAACCACCTTGTCTGAAACCCTACTAGATAAATAATGAATGTCGTTATAGTTTTATTAGAGCTATGACGTGAATAGAAAAACACGATGTTTCTGAAGTACAGTAAAGAACGATCTCTCGCCCATAGTAACTGATATACGGGGGTTTCAGGGGTAGCTATCCGGGTTGCAGCGGTAGCTATCAACCTAGTAAGAGACGATCACGTCCAATGTTAACCAGAATCATAAAAAGCATTCAAAATTACATATCCAGGTTGCAGAGGTAGCTAGCAACCTAGTAAGAGACGATCTCGTCCAATGTTAAGAAATATAATCCGGGTTGCAGCGGTAGCTAGCAACCTAGTAAGAGACGATCACGTCCAATGTTAAGAAATATAAAAACCCATAGTTCCTAACAAAGGAGTCAGATCAAAACAAAAAGTACACCATCAGAACCGCCTTGTCCGAAACCCCTGTATAGAAAATTTTCTGTCCCTTGGCTTGAACAGCAAGGGAAATATATTGGCTTGAAAATCAATAAAAGTGGCAGCTACTACAACATTCTGCCTAAACGGGATATTTTTTTCTTTTTTTTCTTTTTTCTTCTCCACAGATAGCTTGGCACTGGAACATCGTAGAGGGTTGTTCAATAGCTCATTTTAAAGGAAATTAATTGGGTTAAAAATCTATAGTAACTAAAAAAAATTATTTCTAAAAGAGAATAAATTTTTCCACCAAAAACTGCATTTTTGATGTCTTTTCACACTGCAGTCTTTCAAACATA